>NC_141160.1:24840000-25140000 GCF_053477565.2 Lygodium microphyllum | reverse complement strand
GTGAACATTGCTACTAAGTGGGACAACTATCCATTGTCGTACACCGAGCACATGCTTGAGAGAGTGGCGGGCAAGGAAGCCTATAGTTTTCTGGACAGCTTCTCAGGGTACAACCAGGTGCAAGTGTATCCTATGGACAGGCACAAGACTGCCTTTGTCACTGAGTGGGGAGTCTTTGCTTACATAGTCATGCCCTTCGGGTTGACTAATGCCCCTACCGCCTTCCAACGTCTCATGTGCACCATCTTTAAAGACATGCTTCGCAAGGATTTGGAAGTCTTTGTCGACGATCTCTGTGTCCACTCGACCTGGATCGAACACTTAGACAAACTTCGTGCAGTCTTTGAGCGGTGTCGCTTATATCATCTCTCCTTGAACCCCTTAAAGTGCTAGTTTTGGGTAAAGCATGGATGCATCTTAGGGCACGTGGTGTCAAGAACAACATTGCCATTGACTTTTTGAAAGTCAAGATTATTGTTGACCTTCCATCCCCAATCAACTACAAGGGAGTTCAATGCTTGCTAGGCCATACAGGGTACTATCGGTGGTTGTAAAGAACTATGCATTGATCGCCAGACCTTTGTACAAGCTACTGATCGTCTTCGAATGGACCGGGGCATGCCAACGAGCATATGAAGAGTTGAAAAAGGCTCTAAACCACAACACCAATTCTACGAGTGAGAGTGGAATTTTGGTGCCGATAAGTGCTTAAAAATAGCTAAAAATTATGAATATCAAGGGAAAAATATTCAACGTCGAAGGCGGCGGCTCGATCTAGGACAATTTTAAGCACCAAAGTGCTTTAAAGGCACCTGAGCGACACTTATTGATTTTTCATAATTTTTCAGACTGTCGTGCGGGTTGACAAGAGTTACCGGCCAATGCGGGATACCGAGTCGAATGCCCGGGATTTTTCAGAGCTCAATTCGGAGTCCGGACGGGGAAATGGCCAATAAACTGGTCAAGATGCGAAGGGGTGGACAAAATTTGGCCAAAATGGGCAAGTGACCTTTGGGAGCCCAAATTTTAAATGTAGCATGAAATTTTTTATGAGAATCATGAGCAAAAAACGTGGAGAGAGGAGGTGCCATCAACGTCCGAAATTTGCGCCTCCTCCTTGATGGATCCATCATGCTGGCTGTGAGCAATCCCCTCTGTATGTTGGTCTTATCGCCGTGCTTCGCTTCTCCAATGGCGGTCTCTATGAAGAATTCTGATTTCAGTATTTCTCTCTCCTCCCTCTCTCTCTCCTAAGGGCAGATTCATGTGGTGAAGAAGAAGAAGAATAATGGATGAGGGATGCTTGTCCAATGAAGACTGGATTGCTCCGTGGTTCAAGAGGAATGAAGATTGCTGATTATGGACTGTCATGAGCATTAATGTTGGCTAGAAATCAGTCCCGAGATATGGCAAATAAAAACCCGCAACCTGCAAAGAATGGTAATCTCATTTTTACAAAGGAAATTGATGTTTTATGCAATTTGCTTCATGAATACTTGTTCCCATGGGATGATTATGCATTACAATGTTGCTTGCTATGAGTTTGATTAGTTTATGCTCAGAAAATCAAAAAATCATAAGTGTTGTGGATGAAATTAATGGTGTAAAACCCGTAAAATAAGCGAAATATGGGAAAATTGGGTATTCTTGATATATTAATGGAAAATATAATAAGACATACCAACTAAATTTGTGTTTTTACTGCAAATGAACCTAAGGCCCACAGCCCACAACTCAGTTTGTATTTTCAGTTATTTAATATTACGAAAAATATAAGAAAAATAGAGAAAATGGGTAAAAATAAGGGAAAAATGAATTTTGAGTGCCAAAAATTAAGGAAAAATAAGATTCATCTTTGTGGATGTATGGGGGGTCTAAAGTATGAGGTTTAGCCTCAGTTCAGCCCTACCTTTATGTTTTAGTGAGTTTTTATGGCTTTTTATGTAATGGAAATGTGGAAATGAACCTTAAACCGATCAATAATGCACAACCTAAACGGGTGAGGGGGTAGAGTGTATAAAAGGTGTTTAAATGTTGAATGAAATAATGAAAAGCTTGCTGGTTTTTATGCATACCATTTAGGTTGGTCGATAATTGAAAATTAAGAACCTAGTAGCACGAGGGTTTCTCAGTGCTAGGTTCATGCAATGCCGCATACAAGGGATAGTCAAAATCATTGAAGGAAATGTTTTCCACATGTGCACAAATGCTGATTTTTAACTGCTTGAGCACATAGACATTCACAATTTGCATGAAGCATAAAATGATAAAAGGTATTAGACAATACCTCCTGGATGCATGGCAATTACTTTCTAGAGGAACACGACCCGCTTTGAGTGAGAGACAGGATATCCCAAGCTGTAGGTAGACGTGGGTCCTAAGGGAAAAGAAAGTGAGGAAACGGGTACATTCCTGGATACGATCAATTGGTACCTTGAGTGGAACTATGTGCGAAGTGTTATATATGTTTAGCGATGCATCAAGGGGCCAATCCCCAAGATGTAGGAGAGTCGCAGTGAGGTAGTGGCAGTATGTGGGAGGACTTCCTATGTTTGTGCTTCGTGCCATTTGGCAATGTGCTTGGGACTCCCTCTGAGGAGTGTTAATTGGGTTAGAGTTGGACTACGAGACGTGATACAAATGCAAAATGTTTAGGAAGATGATGTATGTGTCATCAATGCTCCTGTCCCCGCGAGGCCGTGGGGTTGTTGAGCGCATGGTAGAGGTCCGGCTAGTGCATGAGCCAGTGCCGGCCCATTTTAGGTCCCATCATTGGTGTGTCTACCGGGAGTTGCCGATAAGTGGCGGTCTTCGAATCTTGGTCTCATAAGGGACCTGTTAGCTTTATTCTATTGGTCGATAGCCACCTTGAAGCGGTGGATATCAAGTTAGTCTGATAAAAACCTTGGTCATCAGTATGACAGTGAATCCAAGAAATCCGCAACACCCAAAGGATACTTTGTCTATCTTGAATAGTCTAGTGGGATCTTTAACACGTCGGGTGATTGACTATTTTACCCTTTGCCCTGAAAGTGATACCATGCTTGAGTTTGGATCACTATGGAAAAATACCCATGGAGCTACCTCTAAGATTAACAGCCCATGGAGATTAGAGAAAAGGGAAAGTGAAAGTAGTGCTAAGATGACACAGTCATCTATGATCATTCATGATGATAATGTCATAGAAAAGACTGTGACAATGATGGTTAATATGCACAGAGGAGGACATGATGATTATGATCTAAAGATACATCCGATGCTAGTGGCCGATGCAATTGGGTACTGTAGTGTGATTGCCAAGATCCATAAAGCATTGGATGATGTCCATGTGTGTGGGAAACCATTGTTAGTAAGGAAGAAGACTTCATTAGGACCTATCCTAAGTTCTAGCAAAGTGGTGGCAGATAAGAATAGACTTACTAGAACACCACTAGCAGATGATGGGATAGATTCCCTATTGCATAGTGTTGGACTCCCTGAACCACTTTGTGAGTTGGCGGAAAGGGAAGTTTATGGAATTAGTGACTCTTCCACACCAGTAAAGGTGGAAATGGAAGAGATTAAAGACCCTAACACATTGGTATTAGGTCAAGAGGAATATGAAGATTTTGATGACCCAGTCTTGGTCCCAAAAGGGAGGACTAAATGTCCTCCTCTTTATAGGGATCTCCCAGTGTTTTATGGGTTGCCAAATGAGGATCCGATTATCCATTTAAGAGAATATGACCTAACTTGCATTGCAAGTGGGTTCGACGATATACATCGGATGCTCGTATTCCCAAGTACCCTAAAGGGAGAGGCAAGGAAATGGTACTGGAGCCTCCCAAGAGGGTCAATCAAATCATTTGAGGACACTTGTGATAGATTTCTAGATGAGTACGAAAAGAAGCTCCCTATGATTCAGGTCTTAGGGCATCTTATGCAGTTTAGACAGGAGTCTTATCTTTCTGTTAAAGAGTATGCTAGAGCCTTTGATAGTACTCTTAGGCTTTGGCCAAGAAGAGCCAGTGCACTACCAGATGATGTGCTATGTGAGCTCTTTCTCAATGGCTTAGAGATTAATACACAAATCCAAGTGGAACTGCGGAATCCTAAGTCGTTAAGGGAAGCAAAAATGCATGCCATCGATTATGAGGTTCATATTCAAAAATGTTGGGAAAACTTTTGGAGTTTTTCCCGCTTAGTATAGGTGCATCCCAGCTTCCAATCATTTCTGCAAGGAGACAGCTCACTTGTTGATACTAAGGCAACCTATGAGGGAAACCTTGGTGGCCAAAATCTCAAAGCAGAAAATGGCCATCCTATGAGTAGTAATGACATGCCTCTTAGTGAACAGAATCCAAGCCATGTAAGTCCCATTAGGGCTTGCAACACTTCCACGAGAGATAGTTGTGATGGAAATATGGATCGCACCAATGGGCTTATGAGTGTTGATAAGAATTCTGTGTGTGGTTCTAATTTTGTTGCTAGTAAGGCTCTTGAGAGACCTTTGGTGTTGGAATCATGCTTCCGGGTGGATGTTGTTCCCTCCAGTGAAAGCATGGTTCTTATGGAAGAAAATTTGCAGTATGGACGTAAACAAGTAAAGACATCTTTTGTAAAGAGGATGCAAAATGCTAAAAGTCCACCTGTGCTTCACAAATTTCATAAGGATGTGAGGCCATTTGGCCATAGGGATAAGTTTGCATTGAGTTCGTTAGACCAGTGCAGCAAATTGAGGGAATGCAAGAATATTAAGGGAAATGTGAGATGGGTTTGGAAACCCAAAATCTCCAAAAGTATGGTAGGAGTGTCGGATGCAAGGCCAAGGATCCCATCTGGATACATTCTGTTGAATCCCCAAGAGGATAAGACTGGATATACATTTGACAATATACACTGCCTTGGGATACACCCATGTGATGTGCCTAGGCTTGAAGCTCTACCTAGTTTGGGTCGCAGCACTGATTTATGTGAAAACCCAAATAGGGGAGGTTCGAATGAGTACAAAGCTATGATTCTTTCTGCCAAAGGAGCCACTCAGTTGCTTGAATGACCAGTTTATTCAGATGACAATAAATGTGGGACATGTGAGCCCATGGAGGCCGTTCATTCAGCTCATAGTGCCCAAGAAGGGATCGGCCTTATTGATGAGTTATTTGTGGAAAGGATTGGACTTGTATCTCTTTAAAAAAAAAAAACCTAAGATAAAAAAACACAAGATCAAGCTTTTAGCTAACTTGCATGAGTAGCATGGGGTTAGTTGACCTATGATATGCTATCCTTGGCACCCTAGGTAGTCTGATAGGGTGTGATGTATATGCCAAGAATATCAGCATTACGTGGACTAAAATGACCTATCTAGTTTTAAGCTAGGAAGGCTAGATGCTTTGGATATTACATCCAATTTTCATTAGGCCAAGAGAGCCAGTTGTTTGTTTAGTACAGGTGTGGTTAATGGTTTCTTGTTGTAGTTCTGTGCTAGACAGGTTTGAAGAAGAGCTTGGAAGGAGCCCTTTGTTGCGTGGAAGCTTCTCGTGGCCCTCTCAGGTGATATCCCTCCTTTATGAGTGCTGTGGTTTTTATACTATACATGTTTGTGTACTTGTTAAGGGGTTTTCCATTTCTCATTGGGGACCGGCATCTAATGCATGAAGTCCCGAGGTTTAGGTTAAGTATGTTTGAGGGAGGTCTGCGTAGTCGTTGCCTCCTGTGAAGACATTTCCAGGCATTGAGAGATCTGTGTTAGAAGGGAGTTCTAGTGACCCTGTTCTGCTAGCCTGCTAGGCAGCTGTTCTAGGAGTTCTTGCTAGTTGTGAGGTAGTTAGAGAAGCCTGCCAAAAGAAAAATAAAGATGATACGAGAAAAGAAACCCTGAATATCCCAAAAGACAATAAATATATACAAAGGTGTGTAAAAAGGGGTTCTAACCCCTATAAAAATTGAAGAAGAAAAGAAATGAAAATTTATAAGCAGTTGATTATTGCCTTGTGAAGGCTTGGTAGGTTCTTGGGGACCAGTCAGACCCAGGGCCGATGCCTTGTCTTCCTAGGGGTGGCATCTTGCTGGAAAAGAAGAAATTAAGGATGGTTGGAGCGAAAATAAAAGTGAGTGTAAAAAAAGGATTAAGTGTCGCCTTGCGAGGGCTTGGTAGGTTCTTGGATACTAAGATAGGTCCTGAGGCTGATGCCCTGTTCTCCTTGGGTCACTACGCTCAGCTCCCTCCTTTTTACATGCCCGAGTATGTCAATAAAATAAAAACCTGAAAGAAGAAATGTGCTAAAAGAAAATACTTCTTGATCAGGCTATAGGAGTCCTCGCCTAGTAGGAGCTCCTAGTTGTGTTGGCCTTAGTTAGGTAGGTAGTTCAGACCACCACTTAGGGCAACCTCTTTGATAGTTCTTTTTAGTTTGGTCGTGTTTGAGCGGTTGGTTAGTGACTAGCTTCGGATATTCTATCAGATTATGCTAGGCCTACTCCTTGTGGATATCATGCCTTGGTTCTGTCAGGGGGTAGGGTGAACATTGTGTTGTGTTTAATATGTTTCTATTTTGTATCAGCTTGATGCTTCCTTTGGTTGTTTTTGTGCAGATCTGGTGTGGGATTCGACAGGCTGAGTCGCCCTATCCCGTGGTCGCCAATGAGAGTGGAATTTTGGTGCCGAGAAGTGCTTAAAAATAGTTAAAAATTACGAATATCAAGGAAAAAATATTCAACGTCGAAGGCGGCGGCTCAATCTAGGACGATTTTAAGCGCCAAAGTGCTTTAAAGGCGCCCGAGCGACACTTGTTGATTTTTCATAATTTTTCAGACTGTCGTGCGGGTTGATAAGAGTTACCGACCAATGCGAGATGCCGAGTCAGATGCCCGGGATTTTTCAGAGCACAATTCGGAGTCCGAACGGGGAAATGGCCAAGAAACCGGTCAAGATGCGAAGGGGTGGACAAAATTTGGCCAAAATGGGTAAGTGACCTTTGGGAGCCCAAATTTTAAATGTAGCATGAAATTTTTGATGAGAAGCATGAGCAAAAAACGTGGAGAGAGGAGGAGCCATCAATGTCCGAAATTTGCGCCTCCTCCTTGATGGATCCATCATGCTGGCTGTGAGCAACCCCCCCAATGATCATGGGGCTTCAATCCCCTCTGTATGCTGGTCTTATCGCCATGCTTCGCTCCTCCAATGGCGGTCTTTATGAAGAATTCTGATTTCAGTCTTTCTCTCTCCTCCCTCTCTCTCCCCTAAGGGCAGATTCATGTGGTGAAGAAGAAGAATAATAATGGATGACGGATGCTTGTCCAATGAAGACCGGATTGCTCCGTGGTTCAAGAGGAATGAAGATTGCTGATTACGGACTGTCATGAGCATTAATGGTGGCTGGAAATCAGTCCCGAGATATGGCAAATAAAAACCCGTAACCCGCAAAGAACGGTAATCTCATTTTTACAAAGGAAATTAATGTTTTATGCAATTTGCTTCATGAATACTTGGTCCCATGGGATGATTATGCATTATAATGTTGCTTGCTATGAGTTTGATCAGTTTATGCTCAGAAAATCAGAAAATCATAAGTGTTGTGGATAAAATTAATGGTGTAAAACCCGTAAAACACGCGAAATATGGGAAAATTGGGTGTTCTTGATATATCAATGGAAAATATAATAAGACACACTAACTAAATTTGTGTTTTTGCTGCAAATGAACCTAAGGGCCATAGTCTACAACTCATTTTGTATTTTTAGTTATTTAATATTGCAAAAAATACAAGAAAAATAGGAAAAATTGGTAAAAATAAGAAAAAAATAAATTTTGAGTGCCAAAAATTAAGAAAAAATAAGATTCATGTTTGTGGATGTATGGGGGGTTTGAAGTATGAGGTTTAGCCTCAGTTCAGCCCTACCTTTATGTTTTAGTGAGTTTTTATGGCTTTTTATGTAATGGAAATGTGGAAATGAACCCTAAACCGATCAATAATGCACAACCTAAACGGGTGAGGGGGTAGAGTGTATAAAAGGTGTTTAAATACTGAATGAAATGATGAAAAGATTTTTGGTTTTTATGCATACCATTTAGGTTGGTCGATAATTGAAAATTAAGAACCTAGTAGCACGAGGGTTTCTCGGTGCTAGGTTCATGCAATGCTGCATACGAGTGATAGTCAAAATCATTGAAGGAAATGTTTTCCACATGTGCACAAATGTTGATTTTTAATCGCTTGAGCACATAGACATTCACAATTTGCATGAAGCATAAAATGATAAAAGGTATCAGACAATACCTCCTGGATGCATGGCAATTACTTTCTAGAGGAATACGACCCACGTTGAGTGAGAGACAGGATATCCCAAGCTGTAGGTAGACATGGGTCCTAAGGGAAAAGAAAGTGAGGAAACTGGTACATTCCTGGATATGATCAATTGGTACCTTGAGTGGAACTATGTGCGAAGTGTTATATATGTTTAGCGACGCATCGAGGGGCCAATCCCCAAGATGTAGGAGAGTCGTAGTGAGGTAGCGGCAGTATGTGGGAGGACCTCCTATGTTTGTGCTTCGTGCCATTTGGCAATGTGCTTGGGACTCCCTCTGAGGAGTGTTAATTGGGTTAGAGTTGGACTACGAGACGTGATACAAATGCAAAATGTTTAGGAAGATGATGTATGTGTCATCAACGCTCATGGCCGCGAGGCCGTGGGGTTGTTGAGTGCATGATAGAGGTCCGGCTAGTGCATGAGCGAGTGCCAGCCTGTTTTGGGTCCTATCAACGAGCCCCAGATTGGACCGTTACTTTCCACGTGTATATCGATGCTTCTAAGTTTGCTGTGGGGGCACTGTTGTGCCAACCTAGCGAACACAACTTAGACTATCCAGTGAGATTTGCTAGTAGACAACTCACTGAGACGGAAATGAACTACTCGATGATAGAAAGAGAAGGATTAGCCATGGTGTTTGCTGTGTAGAAATTCCAGCACTGTCTATTGGCCACACCTTTTACCTTTTTTGTGGACCATCAAGCCCTGCTCTATCTAGTAAAAAAACCTTGCGCTACAGAATGCATAGCTCGGTGGCTCCTTTTGCTCTTGGAATTCGACTTCTCTGTGGTTGTATGAAAAGGAAAATAGTACTACATGGCTGACCATATGTCATGCATTCCCATGGGAGAAGCCGCTGGACAAGGCATTGTTAACGAATTACCCGACACCCATCTATTTAACATGTCTAGTGAGAGATTTATTCAAGGCTGATCTAACGCCATATTGGGGAGATGACATAGTCCAAGTGCTTGAACACGAATTGCTTGATCGACCGATAGAAAAAGCCCAACTTAGGCGATTGATCCTTAAGATCCAATCCTATCATTTGATCACAGGCCAACTCTATAGGCTGGGGAAAGATGGATTACTGCACAGATGTGTATGTGAACATGAGATGCACGATGTGCTCTTAGAGGCACACAACGGCATTGCTGGAGGGCACTTTAGCGGAGATACGACATCACGAAAAGTGTTGCAATCTTAACTGTGGTGGCCCACACTTTTCCGCAATGCAGCGCGATTCGTCAAGCATTGTGACGAGTGTGCCAACGGACAAAAGTCTTGATTCGCAAGGATCAGATGGAGTTGAACCCAGTTATTGCACGACAACCCTTCGAAAAATGGGAAATTGACTTCATAGGACCCATCAATCTTGCGGCACAGTATTCATAGGCCAAGTACATCATTGTGGCCACGAAGTACCTCACGAAATGGGCAAAGGCAAGAGCGACATGAAAAAACGATGCTAGGACGACTGCCAAGTTCTTATGGGAGCAAGTGATCTCACGATTCGGCTGCCCCATCGAAGTGGTCAGTGACTAAGGCATACACTTCATCAATGAAGTGATAGCGCATCTCTTGTCTACCTTTCTCATCATCTATCGCAAATCCTCGCCATACTATCCTCAAGCAAACGGTCAGGCAGAATCCATGAATAAGATTCTTTTCAATGTCCTGACCAAGGTGGTCACAGCCTCACGCAGCGCGATTGGGACAACAAGTTGATGGCAGCTTTGTGGGCTTACCGCACAGCTTATAAAATGGCTGTCGGTCAAACCCCCTTCAGGCTGACCTATGGAACTGAAGCGGTTCTACCATTAGAATTTTTCATTCCTAGCCTGAGAATAGCACTTCAAGAATGATGGGAAGGGAAGGAGGCATGGACGCAATGCCTGGTCAAACTCGAGCGCCTCTCAGAGACTCGCCTTCTAGCCACCCATGCGCTTATATGTGAGAAGGCCCGACGCAAGAGTTGGTTTGACAAGCATGTCAAGTAGTGCGACTTTGAACAGGGCGACTTAGTGCTCCTCTACTTAGTTAAGGGGCATAAGCAGAACATGAAATTTAGAGGTCTTGGACCTTTCAAAGTTCGTGCGATCAGCCACATAGGCAATGTTGAGCTCGAGACCTTAGACGGTGAGAGTATAGGCTTCTTCAATGGCAGTCGTGTCAAGAAGTACTACCCTCCCACCCATCCTTTGCACGAGCCCCCGATGTTAGAACCGCCTATCAAGATACAAGTGGCCACAATCACTGAGATTGATGATGAGGATGAGGAAGCCATAGAGCCCGCATACCTCCATATCATGGTCACTGCAAAGCAAACATGCGCTTTCAACGCTTTGATCGACGAGGGAGTAGACTTCAATGTCTTAACTCACGATCATTAGACTCAACTTGGTAGACCACCACTTCAATCCACTAATGCGAAATTAAGCCCATATGGGGCCCATTCCTATGCACTTCTCGGCAAGTGCAGAGTTGCCGTTTCTATCGAGTTTGAGACTCTCCCAATGATCTTTTACGTGTTGCCAAATGCTTAAAACGCAGGCACGGAGTCGCTGCTGGGGCGAACTTTCAAAAAGCAGATTCATTGCAATGTTGATTATGAGTTGCAGTGCATCCACCTCGCAATAGGCAACGTTCGCATTGTCATAGCTTTCAGCAAGGGCTGCGTGACCTCATCACTATCCGCAACACCATCGGTAGAAATATCCGTAACCAAGTCCAAGGAGGGGGGTAGTGCGCAGTCGCCATCTCCCAGATTTCATGAATCACAGTCCACAACAGCAAAACCTAAGGTCCAACAGCCCAGATTTCAAGGGCAGCCTAAGTTGATGCTCCTATCCTCATAAAATCAAAAACTCTAAACCTAGGAGGCCAAGACGCAGTCACAGCAAGCGCCGCATGATCAAGCAAAGATGGGTCGCTAAAGCCCTCTTGCATGTGCAAGGCTACTACGTGGGCAACACTTGGTTGTGGATCCCTAAGGCCTACACGGCCAAAGGCACTACTCATACGCTGCCCTCAAGCTTGATCAATCCAAGTTCCATAAACCCTCCAAACCATAAGCCGCAGTGCTCTCCAAAACCACAGCCATCTGACTCATCCACGCCTAAACCCAAGAGAGTCACACAAGCCTATCAGCCCAAACAACAGACTCTGTCACAAGAGTCATCACCCGACCAAGTCAATCTGACTCCCCAAATCCAACCTGAATGCAGCAATCCGTCCATCATGGCTGCTCCTAATCCACCCATAATCCAAGCATCCCAACCGCAAACTCAAGAACACTTCCAACTGCAACTCTTCATTGTCACAAGCTCTAGTTCTAGCAAACCTCAACCACCCGTCGGCCTTACGCCCCCCTATGAACGCAAATCCTTTTTAGCGCTAGTTGCTGACCTCACTGAGGACACTGGGGATGACGTGGTGGAATGCATTAAATGATTAGACACCACCTTCATGTCACTAGCACTAAGCTACGACCGCTTGGACTTAGGACTATTGGAGGAACCCTTTGCAACTGAAGTTAAAATGATGCCATGCTCCTGGGAGACCTTTGAATTCACATTTGCAAAAGCTTCTCGCTCCGCTGTTGAATTGCTCAACAGCGAGATCTCCAAGGAGCAAGCCATCAAATAGCGCCTCATCATGTCATATGATCAGCGAACCACTTTTGCTATCACTGATCAAGAAATCACGATGTTATCAAAGCTCGCTGATACTAACTCCCAGTTCTTGAGGCATTGGTATGCTCTTAGGCTACAATGGGAAGTTAAAGGGTGCCGCATAATGACCAACGCTTAGCATCACCATGCTATCAAAACAACGGAATACGATCCCACATATGTCGCGCCAACCTCATATAGAGTGTTAACCACTCTTCGGGGCCGACCTATGAAATAACACATCAAAGGACACCCCTACCTCGACTGCTTGTTGACTGAGGAAGAGTTACACATTGCTAGCCATGTCAACTCTGGTGACTTCCTAACAGATGTTCTCACATACATCACGCAAGTGGGGATTCGACCCTTTGACCTGGACTGCAAAGCTCACTTAGAATATAACCCCCAGCTCTATGATTGGCTCCTTCACAAGTAACTACTACACCACCATGCCGAACGCCCTTGCCCTTCTGACCCTAAATCCTAGGAAGGATTCTTCTCAAGCTAGAAGGGGAGGGGGTAAGGTGAATTAAATCAGGACAATCAAATCAAAATTAGTGAAATACATAAACATATATTATGAAAAACGGATGGGGTAGGAAAAAGGGTATGAAAAATTTGAAGTAAAGGGCAAAAAGTCAAAGTTTGAAAAGGAAAATCTACATTGGTTTTTAATGAATTCATTCAAAAAGCATAGAGTTTTTCTTTTTCAGCAATCAACAAATTACTATGTGGAAAGAACTAATGAAAATTACGGTTTATGATAGGAACAAAAAATGTCGCAACAAGACCGTGCCCACCGCCTTCCATTCACGGAAGAGGAGAGAGCGCAATACAGCATCACCTTGGAGAACCGTGCCTACAACCAACTAAAATTCTGAACTATTCACAACATAGAAGGATTGGTGTCCAAGGAAGAGGTGGCCAGGAGAGTCGTTGAAAACTGCAACTTCACCAAGTACCTGGAAAGATTCTCACAAGAACCCAACCACACAAGGTATGTGGAATTTCTCAGGTCTTACGACCTCGACAATGAATGCGGCACCGTCTCAATAGGAAGGGGAAAAAATGCCAAGCAAGTGTTGGTTCGCTTAACCCCCACCTTGGTGGAAAAGGCACTAGGACTAGAACCGAAAATAGAAAGAAGCAGAAGAGAGATGTGTATGCCATGCTGGGGATGAGAAAGGAGGACGTGCTAACAAACGACGGCATTAGCATTCAAGATATCTCTGATACAGAAACCAGATTGCAGGCAAAACTGGTACACGTGCTCTTTTCCAGCCAGCGCTACAACGCATTGATGCACCAAATCAGTGTGCCAGTACTGGAGAATATGGTAGCTCATACCCTGCATGAAGTCGATTGGAACGACTATGTGCGCAAAACCATCGACTAGGTGGCTAAAGCACTGGCTTTGGGAAGTACGCCAGTAAGTGAAGGGTCTCCAGTTTCCAAGGCCACATAAAGGAAGAAGGCCTCGTCCAAGGCCTCATTTATCGGCTATGAAGCATTTTGACTGCACTGATCTAGGAGGCAGTAAAGGAGACATAGAATGCAGAAGAAGGAGAAGGAGAAACACTGGATAGGTCGCCCCCTCACCAGGACAAAGAAGGGTCCACCGACAGAACCAAGACCGAGGAAGAACAGAAAAACAAGAAGACAACCAAGAAACCCAAGAAGAAAACAACTCAAAGGAAGAAAAAGGATGACGAAGGTCGCAAGAAGGAGAAAGAAGACTTGGAAAGGGCCAAAAAAGAATCCCTTAAGGAGGCCAAGGAGAGAGAGAAGAAGAAGAAATAGGAAGAAGAAAAGGAAAAGGAGGAATTACAAAAGGCAAAGAAGGCGTCAAAATAGAAGGCTCAGGAGAGAAAAAAGAAGGAAAAGGGAGAAAAAGACAAAAAGGAGGAAGAACGTCGAAAAATAGAAGCGAAAAGGCAAAGAAAAGCCGCGGAGGAAGACGAGGAACTAAGAAGAAAGGAGGATGAAGACCTGGCTGAGGCTACACGCCGGTCTATCGAACAACAAAGCAGGGCAGATGAATTGGGGAATCTGAGCCCGCAAAGAGAAGAAGGGCCTAGTTCTAGCACACAGGCGTGCTGGAAATCGTGCCGCCTGCTGTCATTAAGGGCAAGGACAAAGCCCCAATTCACCCGATTCCTCCCCTCATGGTGCCTCCTCCCACACCGAACCAACCACCATCACCCCCAACATCCTGACCAATGCCGATGTTTCAAATTTCGTGGCATGGATGCAATACGTCATCAACAAAGAAATGGGCTAGGGACAAAGCACCGAAACTACGGCCACATGGCAAAAGAGGCCAGCCAACCACTGATGTAGAATCAAGACAAGACCCTAAATGGCAGAAGGTGGAAGCCTTGATATCACCACCCCACACAACGATGACGCCATCAGCTAACTACGATGAGTACATCACTGAGCTACTCTCCCAATTGGAGAAAGCTAAGAAGGAATGAAAGATAGCTGTGGCTAAGTTGGCGGCGGTGGCTGAAAAGGAGTCAGTAGTTGCCTTCCAACTCGACAAAACTAGAATGATAGCCATGCACAAAAGGAGATCTCAGATCTGGAGCAAGAAGTGAAGGCTAAGGACAATAGGGAAGAGCACTGGAGGCAGCTACTAGACAATGAAACACAGGAACTTGTGAAAATGCAAAGAGAACACAAGCTCCTGATCATGCAGTATGAGGAGCTCATTGCAAAAACCACCAAAATCAAAGCGCTTATGGCTGAGCTCAATGCTAGGGACGAGGAAAGAAAACAGAACATGGAGCAGCAGCAGAACAAGATCGAGTCCCTAACCGATCATCTCATCTCCCAAAAAGAAGAACAGGAGAGACTGGTTAGAGAACGGGAATACCAAGAACAAAGGCTCACGACCCTGGTTCTAAGGCAATGAGAGAGCCTAGAAGAGATGAACAAGAGAGTAGAGGAGTGGGCCACACTGAATGAAAGAAGGGTGAAGACACTGGCACAGTGCCTTGCTCTGCTGGATAAAGAGAAGATCATTGCAGAGAACAAGGTAGAAGCCTCCTAGGTGGCCTCCGGTGCCCAACAAAAGGCCTTCCTCAACACAATCATGGACACCACCCGCCCAAAGGAGAGAGAATCGTTGGAGGTGGCACAAAAGAAGCTTAACATTGCACGTAGAGCCCTACATGCAGGACTGTAGATGCCACCCCAACCTACGGAGGTTAGACTGAGCCTGGAAGAGCAAAGGAAATACCTACTGCTGACCGGCCTAACCCCCCAGGAAATAGATGCCATAGGATTTGAAGAGGGAGAACAACAAGGAGATCGGCAAGGGGAGGAAGCCAGAACTCGAATTTGACATGGGCAAATTCAGAGAGGATGTGATCCCACAACCCCCCTCGCCGCAGTCTCAAGAGCAACAATAGGAGGACCCATCTGTGGAGAGACAAGCCGCACTTAAAGAGAGACACAGGAAGTTAGTTGAAGAAGCCAGGAAGCAGTTAAGGGCCAAGCCAGCCGTGCAACCATCTGCACCCCTCCCACCTTGCCCTGATGACATCCCAGCTGTATTCCACGTAGAGCTAGTGGTTTGGGAGAGACAAGAAAAAGAAAAGGATCCATTCACTTTTAGCTTTCTCCTGCCCAATAGCCTACGAAGGGTCTTGCTGCTTAAGGTGATGGAGGAGGTGATCGTGATTGGTGGTTGACTAGGGCAAAAGTGGCTAGAATTAGAGAGAGAGAAGATCCCCACCTCTTGGGGAACTGAAGAGGCCGACTACTGGCAAAACAAAGTTTTTGAAGTTCCACATATAGTACAGGGCTATAAAAGCCAACCCCTGTGGAGGAGGCGAGTATGCGACATTAGTATGCTCACCTAGATGGCGTTTTGTAACACGCTGCCCTTCGAGAGGAACAACCCCACATACATGGCATACCCTCGAGGGTAGGTGTGGATTTTGATGCCACCCTCCACGGGCGTTACGACTTTTCCATTATCTATAACTCCAATGTAGTATCCTTCGAACATGCCCTCCTCTTTAACCCAGAAAGCTTAGACCCAGCTTTTGTAACTACATGTAACTACCTTAGATTACTTAAGCTATTACTTAAGTAGGACCCGACTCCACAAGAGTGCAGCCTACCTCCCCTCTTCTTCGACCCCAACGCCATTGACAACTGTGCCCATGGCTCGTCTCATGATGAGGGCTAGTCTCCTCCCCTCTTTTTGCCTAGTCCTCCTAGAATACATGAATGACAGCCAGCTTACTAGATGCAATCACCCTTTCCTCTCCACCACCTCTCTCCACATCCGCATGAATCTGAAAGGATACATGCAAAGCTACCAATTTTTGAGCAAATCCATCCGACCCCCTTCCCCTCCTCATTCAGATGAAGAGAATTAGGCCCTGGGTGTCATTCCACTACTGTAACTTCAAAAAGAAAAGAAAAGAAAAGAAAAGTAAAAGTGAAGAGAAGAACAACATGAAAGGAAAAGCATGAAAAACACTCTCCACTGACTAGACAACATAGCCCACTTGCAGAAGCACTTACCACTACATAAAGCACGATCACTGCACCCTAGGGGTTCTCAAGTTAGGCATGCCCAGTGGCTTTGGTCGGCTGGCTCCACTCCTAACCCCCTAGCCCTTTTGCTCCCCCACTTCACGCTTAGGGCACATCAAGGGCAAGACATACCTAGGGAGGTAACACTCGCCTATGGTTAGACCTGTCACCCTAAGCCAATTGCACCGCACCTCCCTTGGCATGAATGGGGTCCTCAAGTGTGGGACATCATCCAGGCTTGCCTACGGTTAGACCCACCTCCCCATTCCACTAGCAGGAGCACAATGCACTAACACAATGAGGTAGGTACTCCCCTTAGGAACAGCATTGCACCTTCTCCTTTCAGGCATCACAAAAAGCAACAAGCTACCAACTTCGGAGGCCCCCGTCAACCATCGAATACCCATTTGGCTTCTCCGAAAAAAATCATTTCATAGCTTCCACAAGCACCTGAGTCTCCAAGTGGCCCTCACCTTTACACCACTTGGCCAATTGCTTGCCAACCTACAACAATGTAGAAGTGCCATGGGACTGGCACCCGTCTAGGAGGGGGGTAATGTTAACCCCAAGTTGAGATGGTAGAAAAAGGAAGAAAAAAGCAGAAAAAAAAAGGAAAAAGAGCAAAGACACTCAGGCGACCTCCAAAGCTAAGCTGGGCAAAAAGCGCAATTTTAAATGAAAGGCACCTCAAAAAACTTGGAAAACTCTTGTAAAAGAGCGCTAGGCTCGCTCCTGTGCCAATTGTAAAATATTAGACGGGTGTAGGCTAGGGGCATAAGGCTAGAAGAGGGAAATGGAAAAAGGACCTTGCCACAATGGCCGGTCATGTAAAAAAAGGATGGGTGCGGATGGGATTTTAGGGTTTGTTAATATAAAGTTCAAAAAGTGAATGAGAGCTCATTCTTTGGTGTGTGGCTAACAAGAGCTCTCTTCTTCTTCTCTTCTCCTCATCTTCTTGCTTGTGTGTGCTCTTGAGAGAGGGAGTGTGAGAGTGTGAGGGAGTGAGTGTGTGGGAGTGAGGGATCAAGAGGGTGAAGCTCTTCACCATCTCCTCTTCTCTTCTTCTCTTCTCTTCTCTTTTCTCGTGTGCAAGGCTATGGAGGATGGAGCTTGGAGATGGAGGAGGCTTGAGGATGCTTGAGCTCGCATCTAGGATCGTGGAGCTACCGAGGTGTGCGAGAGAGGAGGCAACTCGTATTGGCATCAAGGTAAGCTCACTACACTCATAGGATCGACGGCGTGTCGGCTAGGTGAGAGATAGCTATTAGAGCTCGCTTGAAACGCTTGAAGCAATAAGCGGTCCATGGGTCTTGGAGGTTGAGCATGAGCTCCACTACAAGGATACTCATTCCAACTCCTTTACCAATGATTTTGTACCTTATGGAGTCTCACTAAGGGCTTCCAATGAGTGGACAGTATGAAGATCTACTTCCTCCCAAAAAGTATTTATACCTAGGGCTCCTATAGTTGGAGAAGTGGAGAAGCTAGCCATTCAACTACATGGTGATTTTATAGGTTCTATTCCATCCATCTAGTTTTTGAATGCATATCAACTAGCAATGCTTCCTTTCATCAAGATTCCTAAGGGAATCAAGATGTTCATGGATGTAAGGGGCCAGATGATGCTAAGTTTTATTTCTTGACAACAAACTTGTGGATGCCCTACCTAATGGCTTTTTATGCCTTCTTATTCTTGCAATTTGGACAAAGTAAAGTAGCTCCCAAGGTTTTGAGGTTGAGCAAGGGTAGATATATGCAACACATGAGAGAGGTTGGGAAGACTTATGGCCTCAATAGTATGCTTTGTAGGTAGTTTTTCTTGTACCATCTTGATTTAGTCATTGATTTTATCTATAATAGCCAAGTATTTCTCAAGATTGGGGTTTTCTTTTTCTTTTTCCATGCCAGTTTTCTCAGTCTATGGTACCATCATGGTGCTTTCTATAGTAGAAGTGGCTATAAATTATTGAAAGATGGTTGCTCCTTTGCTATTTAACTTGATATCACTGCACTTCTATCTCTTTTTAACATTCTTTTTGCTTATCATTGACCCATTCACCATCGTTGTTTCTTCAATGCTAATCTCTTCTTTTTTTATTTGTGCTCAGGTGATAGCATTGACTTGAATTGGGATGGTGTATTCATCTTTGATCATTTCCACTGCAAAAGACTTAAGGGAACTAATGGCATGATTGCCTTTCTACTACTTATTTTTTGTCTAGGGAAATCCTGGTACATGTGATTCCATACTCAACACCATTGGTTCGCCGTGCATGAAGTGTCCATAGTTTGTGCATGTGCATCATGGTCTTTAGTACTTCGAAAGGAGATGGTCCTTGTAAAGAAATACCCTGATGGAGAAACATAAATGAAAGCATATAAAAAACAATAAAATCAACAAAATAGAGTTAGGATTAGGGCTACTCATAGATAATAAACACAATGAAGATCTAAATGAATGAATAAATATAATACGATGCTCATGCAACAACAAAACCATATAGGGAATGAAAACTGGTACCCCAAACTCTCATGTAATCTCAAGGACCGAGGCAGAGTTAATGAGTTAGAGAGTGTGTTGTACTCTTGATAGATATTGAAATGAAGAATGGTAGACAACATATGTCACGCATTAGCAAACGTAGCAAACAATGATGCTTGATCAATGTTGGGATATAATGCAAAAGAGTGAGAAATCTACAAAGTGTAGCCTTTAAATAGTGGTGATGGTCTGGGTGGTAGCAAGGATGACCAAACACAATAGGTATTAAGAAAATAGAGTGTAGTGCAACAACGATAAGGATCAAATGTAGTAGTGACGGTAGCTACTAGGCCAATCACAGTAGTAAATGTAAGGTAGAAGGTCCTCATGTTGATGTATAACCACTTGAAGAATAGAGAACAGTATGCGACAACTCTAGGAAGAGTAGACTGTGAAGGAAAGGCTAGAAATAAACATTGGAGTGAGGTAGATAGGGGTGGGTAGCTTTGGATAAGATGTCCATTGTGAAGTAGGGGTGGGGTAGCAAACTAGAGTACTTGAAACCTGTAAAAATGAGATTAGGCTAAATGGAGAGTAGCCTACCTATTTATAGAAATCTTTAGGACCTCAAACCTCTCCCCATTTTAACTCTCTTGAACCCCTCCCCATTTTAGGTTTTTTATTAATTAAGTATTTTTAGGATGGTTCAAGAGGCTAATTTAACATCTAATGCATATTTTAGCTCAACACCTCCTCTTGGGCCCAAAATCTATGCTACACCAAGAAGGCCAACCCAAAGTTGTGTGTTTTTGTTTTTACCGTAAGGCATCCCACCCCAAAGTAGCCAAGACATTGGACAAAGCATACATCTCAATTGCCCAATGACTTACCAAGACTATAGAGGCGATGATAATCTTACCAAGGGAGTCCAAGTTATCAACCCAGAGAGGCCAAGGCATCAGACAAAGGGTGCATATCGGTTGCCTAGTGGCCCACCATGTCCTACAAAGGTGGATGGAACCATAATGAAAATTTCTTTACTGTTTGTATAGAAAATATGGGTTGCACTCGATTAAGTAACTGATGAGAGACCAAGAAATAGTCAGACCCAAGACCTTTACAAAATAAGCAAGCTATCCCTATACCACTACTAAGGTGTCTATGACAAAGGAATGAGCTAAGGGTGGGTTGAAGAAAATATGGGGGGTGTGTGGAGTAAAAAATACATGTACAAAGAAAGCTCGTGAAACTAAGCAAGCAAGGGTGACTCCGTAGGAGACTGCCATGGGCAATGCCACAAAATATGATGGATCTAGAGTCAGCAACTCCAAAAGGCCAAAAAGGGATAAATGCACACAGATACATGTTGACAAGAACAAAATTTCAATGAAATGGAGCTATGCAAGTGGCAGGGCAGGTGTGATAACGCTCATGCAAAATACTATGCAACGGTGCATCTTGGATAGTTCTTAAGTGCCCTTTTATGATCATTCATCCTAATGATAAGAATAAAGATAGAAAGTACAAAGTATATAATGTTTGAAAGGGAACTTGTAAACAACATCTTGTCACCACCAAGAGAAGAAAGCAACCCCCTCTTAAGTTTAAAGAAAAAGTTGGAGGGAATCATCGTCTTCCCTCTCAATCTAAAGTAGGGGATGGTGTACCCAAGCTGATCCTAGATAGCATATATTGAAGTACTAGTTGATTGATTGCATTGGTCAATATGTCTACAAAGTTATATGATGAAGGCATAATTTCTAAGTGGGTGGTGCCTAGCTCAACCTTACAAAGGAGCTAATTTTCAGATCAAACTAAAATACTAAAAATACAAGATATATGCAATAATACCAAGAAAACCATAGCCAAGGTAGCTAGGGCTGCCATGAATCATGTTACCAATTTGATACAAAGATTGAGAATCATTCATAAGTGGTTGTATTATGATATCCTCCTCATGCAATGGAGGGGCATGGAATCCACCCTAATGCCATGGTGACCAAAGAGTATGCACCCTCAATGGATGGTGGGAAGTGGAAACCTCAAACAACAAATGTTTACAATTGGAAAAAGATGCTTGGCAAGTTACAACTTAGCCCTTTTATATCTAACCCTAGATCTAGGGATAAATATTGGCTAAGGTATTATTTTGCATTCTTACAAGCCATCTCAACATAAAAGAGCTTTGTTCTCAAAGTTGAAATTGGGACAATATATAATGAAGATTACAAGGATAGCTTGAAATATATGGATCCATGTTGAAGAAGATCATATATTTAATGAAGGAGAAGTATATATGCTAAAGAAGCTTATGTAGGTTGCTATCCAAAACAACCAGTACAATTTTGGCCTTAACTTGAAGTAGAAGTGTCCAATTTTCATATGCAAACTATAGAAATGTAGAGGACAATATGTAGTATCTAGACATGTTGTCAAAATCCAATTTTGATGAACATAAAGCAATTAATATCTACACAAAAATTAAATACAAAAAGTTGTTTACTACTCAATGAGTGAAGTATCCTCTTAAAGAAGCCATGGAAATTATTCCAAATATGAAGCATATTGCCAAGAAGAATCTTCCATAGGCAAATTCTTCCACTTAATGAGATACTCCACAAGAATTCGATTTCTTAGAATCTCCTCCCACTTGCGAATAATATTTTTGGGTTCATAAATGATCAAACCATCTTCATCAAGGGGAGATAGTTCTTCAAGAACTTGAAATTTAGGGTCAACTTACTTCTTAAGTTGAGATACATGAAAGACACTACGGATATGAGTAGTTGAAGGCAAATCAAGTTGATAAGCAAGATCCCCAACCTGCTTGATTATTTTGTATGGACCATAAAACTGATGGGCAAGTTTATTATGCCCTCTTTTAAGAGAAGCATAATGGGATTTTGGAACCTTCAAGAAAACCCATTCACCTTTGTCAAATTTCACATGTCTTCATTTCTCATCTACATAGGATTTCATTGTTCCTTGAGCTTTTCTAATATTGTCCTTACATTGCTTCATAAGAGCTTCCATATTTTCTAACTCTTCATGAGCATGAGGATTCACGTCATCATGAAACAATACAGAAGGCACTTGAACTTTGTAACCATACAATGCTTTGAAAGGAAACATTTCAATACTCATGTGATGAGTATTATTATAGCAAAACTTTTCAAGGTGAAGCCAATGATCCCATGGATTTTGTATATCATGTTGGCAAAAGTATTGCAAATAGACCTCTAGCCATTTATTGACCCTTTTAGTTCGTTCGTCCATTTGTGGATGATAAGCAGTTGCTAGGAGTCAAAATAGCCCCCATAGAAGAGAACAAATTCTTCCAAAAGTTGCTCAAAAATTCAGTATCACAATCGAACACAATCTTCATTGGCATTCTGGCATGAAGTTTGAAATAGCTTTTCATGAACTAATCAGCCACTTGCTTTTCTGTAAATTGAACCTTTATTGGGATGAAATGGGATGATTTAGTCAATAATTCTACAGCCACATAAATTCTATTCAACCATGTTTTGTTGTAGGCAATCCTATAATAAAATTTGTACTAATGTTGGTCCACTTCCCACGAGGAATAGGTAGTGGTTGAAGCAATTTGACGGATAGAAGTGTGAAAATTTCTTCTAATGAGGTATTTGAAGCTTTATTTACAATAGCTTGTGGGTCCAAAAACTTTCAATTTAGGCATGATATTGCTCTAATTACCCTCAAGATTGTTCTTGGAACACATTGGCATGATATCCAAGAGGAAAGTTGAAAATTGTGCAATAAAATTTACATAATGGATGCCAAAAAAGTCAAGCATATTGAAAATGATATTTTAAGGACTTGAATTTTGGAAAAACTCAACTTGATCTAAACTATTTAGTTCTTTGAAATCAAAGATTTAGAAATCCATATTCTTGTAAATAAGCAATTGATGAATCAAAATTAGTATGCATACTCTAGGATTTCCAAAATCATAAGCCCTAGTTGCATTGGATTGCTATCTTATAATTCTTGTGTTTCTAACCTAAAGAAATCAAGTCATCTCAATTATCCTCTCTTAGCCAATGATTTGTATAAGAGTCCTCTTGAAAAATATATAGTTAAGCCTAGCAAGACAACCCTCAGTTTGCCAACTCAATATAACTTTAAACTAGCCAACATTTTGTAAACAAAAAGATAAATAACCTATGGAATCTGAGAAACTTCATGCCTTGTACTCGATAGAGGAATGATTTAAATAATTCAAAAACACTGTAGTCACTAAAAGTTATAAGAAGAAAATAAAGGTAGGACACTCTCTTACTCTTGTTATTCTATGCATGAATAATTCTTTATGATGTTCCCCTTGGTTTACCAGATTGGCTCACAGTGTAGCCTACCTTTGAGAAAGTGTATATTTTGTCTGATGGACTAGATTTTTACACCCCCAAAATACTAGCTCTTTCATACTGACTGTGGATGTAGTACATGGGTTGGTACTAGACATTTACCAACTACTACATACATATTAACCATATTGGCAACCTTGAGTATCAGTTGTGGAGGATATGTTGGATCGTAAGACTCAATGTAGTTTGACTTTTCACTTTCTAGCTAGGTCCTCCAAGACCCATTGAGCTTCCTGAGGGCGAGGAGATGACTTGAGCCCAATGGATATATCATAGGATTATCCAAGTCATACGACCCAACCATATTGTATTTGCACATAGATCTTGTTCTTTCGATTAGTGGGTGGAGGGATTTCCCAAACTCCTCACTAGGTATCTAGCTTTATATATCCTTAGTAAGCCACCCAACTTTGATGCTATTTTTGTTTGGTAGTACTATGGTTGATTGTGCATCATATGACTTTTAAGTCAATCAAAGCATTATATATATATATATATATCTATATCTATATATATATATACATATATATATATATATATATATATATACATATATATATATATATATATATATATATATATATATATATATATATATATATATTTGGGTTTCTTTTTTCTTTTCTTGACTTGTTAATTGTGCTAAATTAATCTACCTTGTTACATATAGATGAAAAGTAAACCTTGGTACAACTTCTTGGTCTTCTGCACAATGTATCAATCCCTATACAGTCACTATATTATGCTTAGTGAGAAGATTTAATGAAGATATTGAAATTTTTATATTGTCCTCATGGATACTCTCAACAAGAAAGGCAATGGACCAGTTATGGTGACTATTGCTTCATTGAGTTGAAAGCTTAGCCTATCCTAATACACATCTTAAAATAATTCAATGGATGGAAGGGCTCAACCTTGTTAGGATATTTCTAGCCACATATAAAAAATATTATAACTATGGATAATAAAAATATCCATCAAGGCCATTATGTCTATAATCAAGTTACCAATGTTCTTCCTCCAGACATGATAGCTCACCTAGGTAGGCTAAAATAGAATGAATTCATCGTCAAAGGATTTCATGAACAACCAAGCCATTATTGACTTCTCTTAGTCCATGAAAACCACCTGTGTACAAAGAGATACTTGTTTCCACATCTCATGACTAAAGCCTTTTTCAAATATATCAAACAAAAAGCTACATATTTTACATACTAAAGCAATAAAACTTGAGATTTGAATGATATAAAAATATATTGTCATGAATAATCTTATCTAAGGTCATCCTACATCTTTCAGGTACCTCTACCACAAGTTTCTTCAATTGATCAATAAGAAAATAAATTCATATTAAAGCGAGTTAAACCACTCGAGTTTAACAATATGAAGATGTAAAGATTGAAAAAATGTTAAAACTTGGATCAAACAAATAGAAGATTATTTTTTTGAAAGTGGTATAAGCATAACCACTATGACTAGTTGGTTACGCTTCGTTGGTGAAGCCTGATTATGGTGGAAACAATGGTATCAAGGTAGAGCTATCTTTGAGTTATCCCAAACTTGGGAACAAATCAAGATAGCTATCCAAGGAAGATACATGTCTCCAACCTATCAAATATGTAGAATGTATGAGTTTTTCTGCCTAAGGCAATAGGGTCTAATAGTGGAAGGGTATTTCTCTCATTTCATTTCCCTCTTGAATTATGCCCCCAAGATGACAATGACACAACAAGTAGTACATCTTTCTCAAGGCTTAAATCCACTCCTAAATGGAAAACTAAAAGCCATGAAACCTTCTAACTTGGAAGACATGTTGCTACAAGCTTAGCACTTGATTGAATCTCTTCCAAGAAGAAACTTCTGCCCTATCCCCTTCTACCTAAACTGTGGATTTCCCTATCCTAAGAGAGCCAAAGTTAATCTTCAAATAATGGGGAATCAAAATTTTGGCTCCCTTAATCTTGTCACAATAATGGTCCCAATTTTCAAAACAATAATAGCAAAAATCGCCATCCTACAAATTCCAACATTGGAGCTTAGTCGTGATGCTTTCAAAGTAACCCATTAGAGGCCACTTCAAGGCTCAATGTCCCATTCATACAAATAATGCTAACCCTGTGACCCTACAAGTACCTACAAAACACCAAGGTAATTACATTTGGATTCTAAACCTACTAGGAAACTCATAGTCGAATTAGCAAATGGAAAAGAAGTATACTCAAACCAAATTATCAGAAACATTGATTTGCACTTAGGAAATCAATACACTAGGGTAAATTTTAGTGTATGTCCTTAGGTACCTACGATTCTCTTCTAGGTAACGGATTGGTTAGTCCCTAATTAGGCAAGTATCCATTGTGGCCAAGGGACAATCACTTTTAATAACATCAATGGAACCTTAGTTCAAGCTCAAGGAAAGATGGGGAAACCTAGACTTCAATTAGCAAAAGCAAGTAGACTGATACAAGGTCTAAGGAAGGGATTACCCATTTATTTAATCAAACTGAACAAAGTAGATCCATGTGGAGACCCTAAATAACCATCATGTCTTAGAAACTATGATGTGTTTCAAAAGATTTAATTGAATTACCATCTAGTCATGAAGTAGACCACGGAATTAAATTAACTTCAAGGGATGTACTTGTAGCAAAGAGACCTTACAAAATGTCTATTCTTGAAGCCATTAAATTGAAGGAACAACTTAAATAGCTCCTAGAACAAGGATTCATCTAACTTAGCAATTTTCCATGGGGATGCTCCTATACTTTTTAAAATGAAAAAGGATGGAACCTTAAGGCTTTGCATCAATTATTGCAAGCTAAATCAAGTAGCCATTAAAAATAAATATCCAATCCCATGAATTTACGAGTTTCTTGAAAAACTTCAAGGAGAAAAGCTATTCTCAAAAATTGACCTAAGATCTGGCTATTATGAAATCTGAATCTAAAATGAGGATATTTCAAAAAAGATTTTCAATACGAAGTATGGTTATTTTGAATTTACTATAATGTGCTTTAGATTGAATAATGCACTATCTACTTTCAACAGATTGGCCCAAGACATTTTTAGACCTTACCTTGATGAATTATTCCTTGCATTTTTTAATGACATCCTGACCTATTCCAAAGAAGAGAGAGACTATCCTACCCACCTTAGAGTCATCCTTGATACCTTGAGGATAAATAAACTTTATGTAAAGCGAAGTAGATGCGTCTTCTTCAAGAAGGAGATATTGTATCTTGGATTCATTATTTTAATTGAAGGAATTTTGATTGGTCCTCCAAAAGTAAAGGATGTCCAAGAGTGGCCACCTCCCCCAAATGTTTGAGAAATCCAAGGATATCTAGGACTCACAAAGTGGTATCTCATTTTCATTAATGATTATACCCTTAGTACCACTCCCTTGAATGAGCTTCTTACAAAGCAAACAAGGAGACTATGGACTCCTACGGAGCAGAAAATCTTTAAAAAGCTGAAGAAATATCTCGCTACTGCCCTAATATTAAAGCTTCCCAAATTCTCTCAAGAATTTGAAACAGTCTCACTGATGTAAGTATTGTTGTAGTAGGATGCATTATTTCCCAAGAAGGTAGATCAATAGCATATTCTTCGTAGAAGCTCAAACCCTATGAGAAGAACTATGCTATGTATGATCTAGAACTTTTAGCAATCATTCATGCCCTTAAACTCTAGTATCATTATCTACTTGGTCAAAGATTTATCCTCATCACCAATAACAAAAGCCTAAAATAGATCTTGACCCAATTAGAACTTAATACGAGGCAAAGAAGATGGATAGAAATCATATAAGAGTTTGACTTCAAGATCCACTATCAACCTAACAAAAAATGTTGGGGCTGATGCTCTTAGCTATAATGCCTTTTCCTAAACCTCTAATTATGGAAGACCCTACTAAAATAGGGAAATCTTGTAAGCCTCATCTCAATGCCTATTAACCCTATTTTGGAAGATATATCCACCAAAGGACCCAATGATCTAGACTTCTTGGAAATAAAAAGGATTTCATATTTAGAAAGAAAAACTCCTAAGGTGAAAGCCAAATTCAAGCATTATATCCTACAAAATGGGCTATTCTATTATGAGCAAAGGCTTTTTGTGCCAAAAAGCTGGGACCTAAAAAACAAAATTCAGTGGGAAGCTCATGACAGCTTGGTAGCTGGACATCCAAGGTATTCCAAAACCCTAAGTGTAGTCAGAAGAAGCTACTAGTGGGCTAGAATGAAGGTAGACATCCTTATATATGTAAGACAATGTTTAAGCTGTCAAAGGATCAAAGTTGAGTGAATCAAGATTCCTAGTGAGCTATACCCTCTTGGTATTCCCTAGATAAAATGTGAATACATCAATATGAAATTTATAGTTGGCTTACCCATTGTTCCAAGAGGCTATGATTCTATCCTAGTAATAGTAGACATGCTTACCAAAGTAGCTCATGCTATTCCAATAAAGTCAATCCATAAAGCCTCTGATATTGCAAGAATATTCATAAAGGGTTTATCTCATCTACATGGGCTCCTAAAATAAATCATTAATAATCATGACACTCTCTTTACCTCCATGTTTTGGACTTGTCTCTTTCAAGCTATCGAAAATCAATTGTGTTTTAGCACAACCTGCCACCCACAAACTATGGAAAAACTAAAAGAGTGAACCCAATCTTGGAAGGCATTCTAAGAGCCTATTGTAATAGAGATCCAAAGAAGTGGATGGAGTACCTACCATTGGTAGAATATGCCTACAATGCTTCCTTTCAACAAAGTATTGAAATGACTCTCTTTCAAACACTATATAGACAAGAGTGCTTATCATCTCTTAACTTCTCTAATCCATTTCTAAAAGTTGAAGTCTCACAAAGGATATTGAATGACATGCAAGAGTAGGTCAAGGCAATCCAACATGACATAAAGGCCACCCAAGATCGACGAAAGGCCTACACTGACCCAAAAGTCATTGATCAAACCTTTAAAGAAGGCAATATGGTTTTCCTAAGGGTTTGACCCAAGACAAGCTCCCTATCTCTTGGGAAATTTAAAATGTGAAGTCCTAGATATTGGGGGTCTTATAAGATCATAAAATGCCTTGGAACTCATGCATATAAGCTTGCCTTATTTCCTCATCTTAAAAATCCAGAATGTATTTCATATAAGCCTACTCAAATCTTATGCTCCTAACCCGAAACACATCCTTGATTATGAACAAGTTATAGTTCCAACTTAGTGAATCCATGAAGTCCCCAACTTGAGAGGATCTTGAAACTTGGTAAAAAACCCTTAAGAAATTATACCCTATAAGAATATTTAATTCAATGGAATGACTTTTCTAAAGAAGATATAACATGGATAGAGGAATGTATCCTTCTGAAAGAACACTCCAAGTTTCTCTCAAGATGAGAACATCTTGATTTCTCTAAGGAGATGAAACATACCCGAAAACTTTTACAATGGAATATATTTGATTTCTCATCCAAAAATGACTAGATTAAGACAATTAATATTTTTTGAAACTAAAATAAACTTTTAACTAATTAATTGAGATATTTCTAAATTTCTCTTAATTAAAATAAATAAATTTAGTTTTTAAATAACTTATTATAAAAAATTCAAATACTAAAAACTCAATTCTTAATTTATTTTATTAACTAAGAAACTTTTATGATTTTGTTTAATTTTTACCTAATTATTTATAGATTTTAAAGAATTTTAGGAAATTTCAACAATTTATAGAAACTTTTTTCTAATTTTTTTCATACCTAGACATTCCAAAAATTATTTATAATGATATCTTATATATTTTTTAAATGTATGTGTGTGTGTGTGGTAAAACCATCCACACACACACACACAAGAAAATAAAACCACGGAGGTTCTTTATCTTAATGCCTTGGGAAAAGGGGGTGCCACGAGTGTAGTGCATATGTCCAAACACCCCCTTCCGTGCCCCCCCCCCCCCACCACCTGCCCGCTTGCCCTCCATCGCATCCCTCTCTCTTTCGCCATTTTCTTCTAGATTTTCTAAGAATAAAAACAAAAACCCTTTAATTTAAATCTGAATAAGACAAAAAAAACAAGTTAAATATTTTGAAATAAAGTAATTCAAAATTTATTTTTTAATTAAAAAAATGAAAATCCTTTCATAACAAAAGAAAATTAGTTTTCTTTTTCTAAAAGCTTTATGAAGAAGGATCTCTCTTCTCATTTTCAATATAGAACAAGAACAAGTCAACTCTTGTGATGAGTGAGTGAGGAAGCGATAATCTTGAGTTAGAGGTTAGGAGACTCCACATGAGGGAGCTAAAAGCTATTCATACACGGTACCCTTCTCCCAAAAGTTCTTCTTTTCTTATTCTTCTTATCCTCGATGGCCTCTTCCAAATTTCAAATTAGAAATTGATATTTAATTCTTTATTAGCCAAAGTAATGTCAAATTTTCTGGAAAAGGCCATGATAAAAAGTAAAGAATTTTTTATTCATTAAAAATAGATTTTTTAATTTAAATAGTAAAAATTTCTTTTTAAAAAATAGAATAATCATTCCCTTATTCTTGTAGTATGTTAAGATTTTTAAAATTATAAATATTCATAAAATATCTTTAAAATTATTTGCAATTAAATAAATAAGTTAAATTTAACAAAAGATTACCTAAGCATGACTAAAAATGTGAGTTTTTGTAAACTTTTAGTTAAGAAAAATTAGTTAAGGGTTCTTAAAATACTTATAGAAGTTGTGAATTTACATAAAAATCTTATTAATCCCTAGGCTAGGTAGTTCTAATAAATTTTTAAAATTATAAGCGTAGCTTTTTTCATAAATTAAAAATTATAGCTCCTCATTATTTAATTATTTGCATTAATTTAGTAGTATCTCTAATAGCAAAAAATGGCACTCTCTTCTCAAAGAAAAGTTAGTCCTAGATCTTGATATTTAAATAAGATGCATTCACACATAGAATTTTTAAGTACATTCATTAGAGATCATTCACACATATTGATAATAATTGGATTGTTTTCACAAATAGAAAAATTAAAAATAAAGTGTGTTTGCACATATGGGTGAAAAAAGTCTAATATTTGATTTGATGTTTTGAAAAAAAAGAGATGTATTCATACACATGAAAAACAAAATATGTAGAAATGCATGAGACAAACTTGTGTTGTGAATTTGTGGAAATTTTCTATTTTTTAGTTTTATTTTGACAAGATGGATTGGTAAAAATATTAGAAATTAATTCGGATTGACTTTAAATGTGTTAGAAATCATACTAATTACTTCCATGGCTTGAGCAATCGGATAGGAATGAGATGTGTTGCAATCCTCGGGGGTATCTTAATTTCTCTTCACCGAAAGTTTGTACGCTGTCTACTATGGTTGACTCCCTCTAGGTATATTTTAGTTGTCGTACAAGAAAGAACTAAATAGGCTCTAGCTTGAGTTGTAGGGTTGGAAACCTATATGAGCCCAACATGGTTTAGCATTGGAAGGCCCATGAGTTTATGGGTTGATTCACTATTGTAGGCAATTTTATATATGAAAATAAGAAAAAAAAATCAAGAACACTTGTTTTCAAATGGATTGCTTAATGTTCATAAATTAAGAACATGATAAAACACTATATTAGGGAATTTAAAAATTCTCGTATAGTTTGGGAATTCCCAATATAGTGAATATTTGGCCACGTGATCAAATCTTGTCCCCTTACTTGAAAGTGGAGTCTACCCTTATTACTAGATAGGTTGTCTTTTCCAAGTCCCACATTGAAGCATGGGTTAATATTTAGCCACATGGCAAAATCTTTACCCCTTATTTGAAAGTGGGATTTGGGAGACTTCCAAATTCTCTAATGTGGTGTTATAAGGAACCGCGTGCAAACATTAATTAAGGCAATTGTTTTTATATGATATAAACAATGTGGTAACATGCCTTATTTAGAACACTAAAATATACCTCAAAGGAAAGCGGGTGGATAATTTCCTTATGGAATCTCCTTGAGACTAGGTGGACCCAATTAGGCAGGTGGGTTTCCCAAAACTTAGAATACGGACTATTAAAAGCAACGCATTCCTATGAGTAAGTCCTAGAATTTGTTGTTAATTGTAAGAAGTGAAAAGCGTGCAACATGCAAGTAGGCACAAGGAAGGAGCCCAAATTTTTGGAAATAGTCTTTGAATTCTTAGCTACGACTCAACGTACATGAAGCACTTGCATCCTTGAACTGCCAAAAGGTTGTAGCAACTTTATTGATTAATCATGTAAATTCACAAGCCGGGTACAATCCCATGCGAGTTTAATGATGGCATAGACTCCCTTGGAAAAACCACAAATTATGATTCTAGTTCATTCTCACCATAGGAAATGCATACAATGAGAGATGATGGGTCTTGAGACCCAAAAGACGGGCTCAACCCCCAAGAGGGATAGAGAAATCCTAACCCTAGAAATCATGTATAAAAAGGATGAGAATGAATAGAACAAAAGATTTGTATGTGTGCAAACTTTGTGCACTTGCCTTCTTACTTTCATTATGAGAGAGTGAGTGAGGGGGAGAGTAAGAGATTGAGAGCAAGAGTGAGAGAGTGAGAGAGTGAGAGTGAGGAACCAAGAGGGTGAAGCTCTACTCATCTTCTCTCCAAGCATTCACTCTTGCCATGCCCATGCTTCTCTTTTGCATGTGGAGGTCTAAGAGGGTTGAGAGTCAAAGGAGTACTCACTTGGATTGTGGAATGTGCAAAGTGCATACTTCATGGGATTGAAGGAAGGCCATGCTGCTCACTACCAAAACAAATGCTTGCATTCATATGCAAGAGACTATGTGAGAGGTAGTTGTTGATTCTCGTGTGTCAAAAATCTTGAATGAATGAGGGTGTGTCTAATGTCCCACTACATTGACCTCATGTAGCACAACATTTTGGTTCCATTGCTGAGACGAACACATTGACCACGTAATTGCTCATACATATATCGCAATGCAAAAAACAGGGGGGGTATCATGTTGCTAACCTCGAAATGTTTTTATGAGTACTTAAAATTTGATGGATTTTTATTGGATTATTGAGAGTATTGGTTAATGAAAACATTAGAAAAAAATCATTTTACACATTGTATTTAGGATAGGATCATTTTTAAACTTTATTCTTATTTTTTTATTTTTTAAAAAACTTGTTTAAAGATTTGGTTGGGGTGGTCTTAGCTTGACGATCATGGTTTCATGGTTTTTTTTTCAAAAATTGCTGGTTACAACATAGTAGTTGGTGTGCATAGTTTAGGTTAGAAAGAAGAAGAAAAAAAAGAAAAAGAGAACATGAAAAGAGAAGGAGAAGAAAAAGGAGGTAGAAAGGGGGCCCGGGGGAACGCCCACTGTCTCTTCGCTCGCCCACCTATATATATATATATATATATATAAGGGTTTGCCCCCAACCCTGAAGGTGTAGAGTTTTTGCCGCCGCTTAGCTTGCCACCTCCTACGACGCCCACTTACCTCTGCCACCGCCGCCCCAAGAGCCTGCCGCCGCCCTTTCGTCTACTTTGTGCATCCACCAAGCCCAGTTCCGCCCCCTAAATGCTTCTTATCAGGCCTGCCGCCACTATACTCAGCCTCGTTCCCCCTAGCCAAGCCACTCGCCCCCTCGGCCTACCACCTCCTGCGACTGCCCGTCTGCCGTCTTTGTGCACGCACCAAGCCTAGATCCGTCCCCCCAAATGCTTCCCATCAGACCTACTACCAACACGCTCGGCCTCGTTCCCCCCAGCCAGCAGACCGCACAATATCACATTCACAGTCGCCAATGTTTTCCACCCCTTCGCCCGAGTCTCCCTGCAGCCTCCGTCCGCAGTTGCCTGCCACTTGATACCCATGCCTTCTCCCCTCCACTTGACCTGCGGCCTCCCCACCAACGCCTGCTCCTCTCTTGTCTACATCTCCCCTTGCCTGCCGGCTCTTCCCACCACCAACCCCACGCCCGCTCCGTCATCCATCTCGCCAAGGCCACACCCATCTTCCATCCCGCCAAGGTCATGTCCACCTGCGGCTCTGTGATGGTCCCCATTGTTGCCTCGTCTCTGCCCCTTCATCCTCTCATACCGCTCTCCTCCATGACACTTGCCACCCAGCCTACCACATCCTGCGACTCCCCCGACTATCGTAACAACTGCCATTGCCGCCACCACTTCCTCCCGCAGCAACACACGCAAATTCCCCTTAGAAACATATAACCACACACATACATACACCTCGCCCCCTCACCACATACACCAAACACACACACACACACACACACACACACGCACACACACACACACACATGCATACCATTAACGCATCCACATGCACACATGCACTGCACACACAAAACATGCACCCCACCCCACCAAGTCACTTGCACATTTCCTTCCTTACATCACATCAATGCCCCAGACAAAGCAATGTGAAAATGTGCTGGAAGAAAAGACCATTCTCTTCAATCTCACTAGAAGTAAGTACAACTATTGAAGACCCTCATTCTTAGGCCATTCAACTATGATACATCTTATCTAGCTAATACTTCTTCTTTATGTTAATGCAGGGGAAATGTAAGGAAAAGGGGGACAAGATGGGGAAGACTAATTAAGCCTTGTCTCAACATACAACTAGGTGTCTTCATAAGGAAAGGATGATTCTCACCATCATAGCTTTCTTGCTCAATAAAAGAGCCTCTTCCTAACTCAAGCATTAGGTGATTAATGTATATTGATTAATAATTTTCTTCCATAACTACTAATTACCATTTGGTGTTAGCAAATGCTCTTAGAAAAATGTTAAGCAAAGAAAACCAAGGACCTTGCACAAATGGAGGCTACCTTTCTTTCTACCTCTATCATTGTGAATCATTGCACCAATGTGCGACAAGAACTTTCTTACCCTCTTTATTTCTTATCATCTGTTCTTGTTAGTAGTAACCCTTTTTATCTATGCTTTTGTTGCTCATGCAAAAGTAAACAAAGCTTTGGTGTTCACTTCATCTTCTAGCTTGCTTTCCATTTTTTGGGGTACTATTGTGGGGTGTTGTTGATGAGGGCTAAGAGTATACACAATAAAGTGCTTGAAGCAAGGTGATTAGTGATGTGATGCAACTATTGCTAGGGCTAGTGGCAAGTCAATAGGGATACTTTGCACCTTGAGTGGCATGATGTTTGATATCCCTACTTGAAAACATGCTAAGGATGTGCTTCTGTCGTGGCCTAATATTGCTTGAGGAAGCAATATTACAATGTAGCCATCTTCAGAATAATGATTTAGTTCCAATAGATGTTATAGAGGTTGTTGATCTTTAGCAACAATTTGTTCTTCATGGATTGATCACCATTTCTTTTTTATTATTGAGTATATGAATCCATAGATTGATCGTGATTTCTCTTTATTACTGAGTACACAAAGCCATGCTCGTATTTAATTCTATGGACAATTGTAGGGTTGCTATCCCAATTATCTATGTCTATTTGCAAACAGGAAACACCCACCTCGAGGAAGGAAAATCCAAATCAATATTGGAAAGAATCAAGATTGGAATAAGATATTAATTGTATAATATTAGTAGTATATAAGATCAAAGTATCCAAACACAAAAAGCTAGCTGATTAGATATGGCAATTTTGTAATTTGTCACTAGACATGATGTATGAATTTAGAGTGGGAGAGGACTTTCAATGCTTAGCCCTTGTACATATTCTGTTCCAAATTTTGGTCTTCAACATTCTTCATTTTTTAGTTTCCCTCTTTTCCTTTCGTAAAGGGTAATTATACTAATTACTAAAAAAGTAAAAAGTCACAAGTAAAATAAGCAGTTGGGATTGTGTGTGATTCTAGAGAGTTTTTTCCCTTCCCTTCCGATATCTGTGTGATTTGACTGTCGCCATGCATCTGGTGCGACTGGGTGAATAATCATCTGAAAAGTAGACGTAGCGCTAATTGAGGAGGGGATTTGCAATGGTTTGTGGCTGCTTAATCCAGGCTACATGATAGCACTTTCAAAGGGGAAGGCCATCTACATCTAAGGAGGAAGGATCGACCATAATTTTAAGCCTATTCGCTTGATCAAGAAGAGGAGGTGACAACGTTGAAGAAAAGCAATGCTAATACAAAGAGGCTGTTCATGGCTGATGACAAGATGAAAGAGCGGGAGCCACACGGTCATCTGAACTATAGGGAATCTTCTAATTTAGCAGTGGCAGCTTGTTTGCCTCAATCTTCAACGTGTGGAGAGGATTGAGATCATGAAGATCATCGTGATACACGAGAGGTGACTGCTGCTACAAAACAAAAATGATGCTTGGCATGCTCGTTGAATGCTTGATTTTGCTTCGCTAGCAAGCGGAAGGTGATGGTTGAGTGTTCTTAATTCGGATCCACAAGGCAGATGATAGAAGAGGACATACAGAGCTTAGAAGCATATTCATCTTGGGTAGCCTAAATATTTTGATTACAGCTCGATACTTTGGAGGATCCAGAGTATGGAATCGGATGTATGAAGAGCAAAGGTGCCCACATAGATTGAAGGTGCTAGATTAGGACATATTGAACTTCAGGGCATCTATCAATGATAGTATAGTTCTCCTCAGCAAGGCGCCAAGATTCCTTGGAAATAAGCTAAAAGTGCTTCCTCATTAGGCCTCAAGTACAGATCATAAGAGCCTTGTCACTGTCCAATGTTGCTTTGATTCAACTCATCTAAAGTCACATTTCTTTTAGTGAATTTCCCAACACACTTCAACCAACACACTTTTAAATTGCATCTCTTATTAGCTTTGTCTTATACTCGTATCCAATCAAGTTCATGCATGTCCATGGCATACAGATGTATTGACTGTTAGATATCCTTGTAGATCTCAAGCCCGTACTCTTGTGTTATCAAAGTCTTGCTTTGGTTTCAAATAGCCGTGCTTCTACCATTCGAAGGAAGTCTCACTTGATTTGATTTCTATAAGTTCTTTCATCTTGGTGTGTTCCTGATCCTCCGCAAATTTGTGGCTTGGCACAATTGTCATTCGACATCGCTAGTAAACCCGGCATGAAGCCACAACCTAAAGCATCGACAAGATGGAAGAATCACCCTTTTTTGCAAGCCCATCCATGTTTGGAGAGATGAAGTAGCTTCTCCATACACTTATGGAGTAGCAACAACAACACCATCAATAGCAAATGCTACAATAGATGCAACTACAAGCCAATGCACAATACAACGCGGGCACACCAAAAGTAATGGAGGTGATAGAAAGCCAAATACATCTTTTTGATGGCCATAATGTTTCGAGCTACTTGAAGCTCTATGAAACAAAGATTGAGTTTTTTTGTGTGCCTACTCACATGATGAGCCAATTTTTTGTGCAATTGGTTACTTTCTCTTTGAAGCCGTGCATCAATGAGTTGTCTGCTGTGAGTCTTAGTTGGGCTGCTTTTAAGAAAGCTTTGAAGGATGAATATTTTCTAGAGGATCTTAGGATGGATTCAAGATAGCTTTCACGAGTGGCTTTATAAGCCATTGGTGGCTAAACTTTTGCAGGAGTTCAAGTCCAAGTTTAATAAGATGGGTGCTAGTTACCTTAAAGTCTGAAAATGTGGAGTTATTCTTGTAGGTGGCGGATCCCATGCTACAAGCATAACTAGGGGAGCTTTTAGAGGAGAGGACACAACCTATGCATAGGCTTGAAGATTGAGTAGCAAGATGTGAAAGACACTGTCACCACCTTGGAAAAGGGATAGATGTAGAACTTGCGACTGCAAAATGGCATTATGTCACCCATGATCCCTCCTACTACTGTGCCTTGTTTCCCTATACTTGTAGTTCTAGTCTCTCTATCTACATCTACTCATGTACCTTCACTTGCCATGTCTACACCTCCTATGCCTACAGTTATTCTTGCTACATCTTATGTGCCACCTTCAACTCCTATTCCTACACCTATTTCTACCCCTCTACCTAAACCATCTCTTCTACCTTCGACTGCACCACCAACTCCTGCTCTAACACCACTCACTAATGAATTTATTGAAGAGTTAAGTAAAACCATGAAAGATTTAAGACTTGTTGATTGTTCTCAATTTGTAGGACAACAACGATATAGGCACCACCACCTCCTAGAGCTTAAGAAGAGATAATAACTTGTGATGTCTTTAGTGTGACAATCTAGAGCATTATTACAAGGAGTATGAATCTTTCCAAGAAGCAAGGAGAAGTAATTTGGTGTTTTGGAGACCCGAGAACAAAATCTATTTGACAAAGGATGGATTGCCTTTGTGGCCTGTTTTTGTCAAAGGGGAATGAAGTAGGTTCTTGAGGAGATGACTACTCAAAGTTCTTATCTGGCTAGAAGCAATGCTTTTGCCAATGGCATGCAAGTAGAGTGGAGTTCACCAAGTAAGTTTGCTTTATGGCATTTCGCCTTGGATATAGATCACTGTGGAAAGATGCAACAATCAAAGTTAGCTACTATCGGTTAGAGAATACAAAGGGAGATTGGTTAGGATTCACTAGTGGACACTTACTCGGTTTATGCCTTTTTGGGAAAGAACCATGGAACTAAAGTACAGGTAGAGGAGACGAGACGATGAGACTCTTAGTACATCAAAAATGACTAGAGGGGGTGAAGCTTGTGCTCTCCCTTCTAGGCTAGTACTAGAGTAGGTTATGGGTGATATTCATCCCAAGGAGAAGAAGTAGGAAGCACATCCTAAAAAGTGGCATGGTTATAGATACTCTTCTGACATTGAGCATGCTACACACCTCAAGAAGGTGCTTGAGGATCGAAGTTTAAATAGCAAAGTGGAGTTTACTCTTGGCAAAATACCATATTTTAGAATTTGGAAATTCCCAATTTCTATTTTCAAATAAGGAGTAAAGATTTGACCAAGTGGCTAAATCTTAACCCCATATTTGAGAGTGGGACTTGGGGGGATTGCTTATATAGTATCTAAGACAAATTTCACCTTCAAGTAAGGGGATAAGTTTTGACCATGTGTCCAAATATTAGTCACATTAGGAATTTTCAAACTTTATGAAAATTTTCAAATTCCTAAATATATGGTTGCAAGGTCTTAGGCATTGCTAAGGAGTTTCATGATGAGCATCATAGAGTAGAAGATATAAATTGTGTAGAAGAGATATATGGTTGCAAGGTCTTAGGCATTGCTAAGAAGGAGTTTCATGATGAGCATCATAGAGTAGAAGAGATAAATTGTGCAGACTACTAAAGAACAAGGCATTCAGATAGAGGATTTGTCGGATGAGAGTGATGATGATCCGCATGCGGAGAGTGTACGTTCATGTATGCTTTGATGATGTTCAATAGACACAACTAGTTCATTTATGAGGAGAGTGACACACCTATCTTTGTAGCTTGTAGACACTTTTCTAGGCCCCATTGGGCTCGAGCTACTATAGAGACTCTAGTCAAAATTGGCAGAGGGATACTTTATGCATTGCATTGTTGGACCACGCCTCTAAGATTAATGTGATTGTACATAGATTTTATGAGAGTGAGAGATGGCCATGATTGGATGTGGATCATGGTTGGCATATGAGAGCTGTGAACAACATATCGAGAGATTTGTATGCAACATGTCCCAATAGTTGTGTATCCATAGGTGATGTGTAGGAGGAACAACCATTCATTACAGAGACCCACATGGAGACAAAGGTGATGGACAATAGCTATGCCTATGCATGAGTGCACAACACAGATGGGATGAGAGTGGTGCAGTTTGTGAGAGTATGTGTCAATCATCCAAAGAATAGAGGCTCTTTATGGGATACTTCTTTACCAGTAAATTGACATGTATTTTTACGAGGTATCCCTATCTTTGCAAGATGATAGGGTTATGAGGTTGTCTCAATTCTTGCCTCCTATCAGTAGTGTATTTGGTTCTAGTTTTGTTGGGTTTTATGTAGATAGTTCAATCTCTTATCAGAAGATTTCCAATATATCAAAGACTACCAGGTAGTACATGTGCAAAAAGAGAAAGGTATTCAGGAAGACATGTATTTTACAGTATGGTGAGGATATAGATGGCTTGTTTGATGTTTTATCTTACATGGATACAGTTGCAAAACTTGAGGCCATGTTGAAAACTAGTGACTTGGCTTGTTTTAGTAAGGTCCTAGTGCATTCTTTGGAAATGTACTCTAAGATTGTTACATTTATGCATGTAGAGGCTACAATAGCTCAGCCAAGCTTTCGATGTTTAGTCATCAGAGTTTTATGGGATGCCACAAGATGTGAGAGCAAGAGAATAGATAGAGGCCAAGGTGTTCACTAAGTACAAGACAATGGACAAGAAAGTTAAACCAGTTGTAGGTTTGCTACCCTTAGATAGTGGAGATTTGATGAGGAGGGCTGCAAGGCTGCCAAGTTTGCAAGATCCTAGACAGTGTGGTCATAAGTTATCAACAAAGACTTTAACAAAGTTAAAAATTGGAAGTAATGAGGTTTTGCTTCCTGTAGAGAAGTAGTGCTTTATAGAAAAGTAGGAAAATTAGAGAAGCAGCGCATCAGCATGGAAGGAAGTTTGTTTTTTTCCATGAAGAGATTGGGTGTGTTGATCAAGAGAGGTAGTAGCTCCAATGGTTATTTCTACTATTGTAGAGGCGAGCACAAGCTCAACTGCCAAGACCCATGGACCGCTTATTATTCAAGTGTTTCAAGCAAGTACTAATGGCTACCTCTCACATAGCCGATGCACTATCCTTCTCTACGAGTGTAGTGAGCTTACCTTGATGCCCAATCGAGTTGCTTCCTCTCTCAAGCACTCCGATAGCTCCACGATTCTTGATGCAAGCTCAAGCATCCTCAAGACTCTACCTCCAAGCTCCATCCTCCATAGTCGCAAGGGAGACAAGAGAAGAGAAGAGAAGAGGAGAGAAGAAGAAGAGAGGAGATGATGGAGAGCTTCACCTTCTTGATCCCTCACTCTCACACACTCACTCCCTCACACTCTCACACTCCCTTTCTCAAGCATACACAAGCAAGCAAGAGAAGAGAAGAAGAGAAGAGAAGAAGAGAAGAAGGTGAGTCTATTGTTGCCACAGCCCAAAAAGAATGAGCTCTCATTCACTTTTTGAACATTATATACAAAATCCTAAATCCATTTTGGGCGATCATCCCCTTATCCCCTTTTTCACATGGCCAGTTGTGGTGGCCTACTAGGCCCTTTTTCCCATTGTTCTTTGTCTTCCTAGCATTAGGAAATGAATGGACTCACAAAGGGGCCTTTTAGCCCGCCCCTCTCTCCTCCTTAAAACAAGGAAAAAGGAGAAAAGAATAGTAAAATAATCCTCCTCTCTCTCCACTTTTGCAATCTCCTTTTGCCTTTTTTGTATTATCTACAAAGATATACTCAGATTCCTTCTCTCTCCTCATTCAAAAAGTCTTTTTCAACCAAATTTTATATTAAAAAAGGAGTGAGTTACGGGAGTGTGGTGCTTTGTTTACAATGCAAAATGATTAGTAGATATGAGGTAATTGATTTTTTAATCGAGAACAAGGAAAATGAAATTTTGGAAGTTCCTTTTAAGATATTTTGGGGATTTTCTATATCCTAGCTTTTGGTAAAAAAACAAACCAACTCGTCAAATTCTGTGTTTTTTGGAAAAATTTTTGGAGGAAAAATAGAAATATCTAAAATACGAAAAGTCTTGGACATCCCTACCCTCTAAGCTGTTTTCCCCCATATCTATACTCTCTCATAGCTCTATTGTGACCTCTTCTCTGTGTTTATGCAACCTTCATTAACAGAGTGAATTACTCACACCCTCCTTTCCCTTGGCACCTTTGTGTCCCTCTCTGTGCATCTCCACTCTACCTCTTGTGACAACCAAGTAGGCTCCCCATTTCTATTAATAGTAAAATGAATACATGAAAGAAGGAGCTGCATATTGAGATAGAGATTCAATATACCCCATTATTCAAAAGAACCCAGTGTACCAGTGTCAACCCTCAGGTTTTGCAGAGTTACAGGCAAATGGGATTGAAACATGTGGATTTGTGGGTTGATAGGGGAATCTACCCAATTGACCCCTTAAACAATAGACCTCCAACTTTCTTAGGAATCACAAACTTGCTGAAGTATGTGTGCGAGGGTGAAAATAGGTTACTTGGTTATACTAGGCGACTAAATGATCAAGCATTCAAAGTATTTACAACTTGCCAAGTAGCCATAAAAAATTATCATGATGTAATCACTGCACATCAACTTCATATACAACAGCTCATAGGACAAGTGGTATAACTGAATGACACTATAATTTAACAAAACAATCAAATTATTTCAATGCAGGACACTATCCATGACATTGGTACCTCATATGAGGAGGCAAAGGCACAATTGGACGACTTGAGAGAGATCAACAACAAGCTAACACGGGAGCACAAACGAAAGAAGAAGCCAATCAATGAGTTGATTGTGAATAGTGGCCAGTGGAAGTGGCCTATCAAAGCATGTAAGGTAGCTCAAAAAGAGAACCTAGGTGAGGGTAAGGTTGGATCCTATATTAGTAGATTACTGAAGGCAAGTACATTGAAAAAACTTTGAGTAATCCTAAGTTTAAGGCTGTGAAGGAAAAGGTGATTGGGTGCACATTAAAAGATGTGTCAAATGAGTTCTCAGTTGTGGATGCACAATCTATTTGTGACAGGGTTGACATTAGCACAACGATTTACTCAAATATATTTAAAGGTGTGACGGCTGGGTTTGGTCACATGCTGAAGAGAAAAAGAATCGTGTCTCTTCCTCAACCTTCAAAGTTAATAGAGGCCCGACGGCAACTTAATACAAAGGTTTTGGAGTTGATAGGAGATCCCATGCATGTTCAATGTGTGGAAACACTAAAGGTTGGGACCAAAAATGCATATGAGGTGAAGTTCATCGAACTCAACAATTACTATTTAGATTTGAACAAGGTGCAGTCGACAATGGTAATGTACTACAATATGTCTGTTGAGAAATGTAATGGTGAATTGCAGTTTGTTATAAAATTAGATGAAAGTGAGGTCATCAAAGGAGTAAATCTTGAAAGAGTTAGTGTAACTCTGATTAATAGAGCTTTACAATTCGACAAGAACAACCCAGGGAACTTTAGTGTTCAATCTGAGCGCCATGTGTGGTGGCTCACTACATTTGAAGTTCCTACGGAAACATTTGAGGTGATACATCTATTATTTATGCACACAAACATTCCAAGCATCATCGATCGTTAGGAACAGGGTGAGATGCTCTCGGTTGAAGGGTATGGTCAATACTTGGTTGAATGGCATCTTGCAGGAGACTTGAAAACTTTAAAATGCATGTGTGGAATCTCCAATGGTGCAAATACAAAGAATCCATGCCTATATTGCTTGACAAAGAGGGTGGAAGGAAAGGACAAAAAGAAAAGCTGGCAAAAGGTGACAGTGTTGCATCGCCGCGCAATAGAGAAGATCCCACTTAGAAGCCCATCTTCAACATTCCCTTGGATCGTATTCACATTTGTTCATTGCATGCTTTTGTCAAAATCATGGAGAAACTTGTATATGAATACATTTGCTTTGCTTATAGGATGCAACCAGAAAAAGAAGCCACTGCAATGTGTAGGAATGTGGAGCGAGTGCTATCAGAAATCGGGCTACACAAGCATCAAGTGACAATTGGAAAAGATGAGAAGAGATCACGAAAATCTGGTAACTTGCCAAAAAATCATTGCTTTGGAGGAGCAAAGGCTAGGAAGTTTCTCTCAATGCCCAGCAATGAGGAAGGGAATGTCATGGTTCGTAGGCCGCAGGACTATGATGGGTGAAAAAAGTTACATTTTGTAGTTCTTGATCGAAGTAATGGAGGAAAAACAAGATTGGCCAAAGCTAAGGTTTGGATAGTTCTTAACAAATTGGCTCCCTTACTTTGCAAGATGGTGTTTAACAATGAAGATAAGCAATAATTTATCAATGATGTGCATAGCTTCTATGAAAACATGGTGAAAGCATGGGGCAAAAGCTCTATCACACATTACATGGTGCGTACTAAGTTAATATTTTAAAATTGTATAAATTGTATAAACTATTGAGTATAGTTTTACTCATGTGTGATGTGTCTTTGTAGCATATCCTTGAGGCACATGGGCCATACTTTGCAGTATAGGGAAGCATCAAAATTTGGTTCACACAAGAGATGGAAAATTCACATTGGATAGTGCGTGGTGCATACCAAAGAAAAAATGATCATGGTGGAGGGATGAATGGCAGCAATCCAATGATGCAATTGCTATCTTGGTGGTATAGGATTATAGTAGCAAATGAAGCTAAACTCTCGCAAAAGAGACCAAATGAAAGTGCTAATGAATTGGCTGCAGACATGATGGAATCACATCGTGTCACTAAAAGAGTGCGTTATGAAGCCTCAAGTGCCAAAGAAAACCATGCCAAGTGGCTAGAAACAAGGCTTCGACAAGGCAGTAAATGGGTTTGAAGAGAGCTAAGATAGTAAGATAAACAATGTGAGTCAATGTGAATGCAATTCATAGTTTAAGAGAGAAAGAGAGTATGCATCTATGTGAATGAGCCTCACAATTTAGGGTTATATAAAAGAAGGTTTCACTTTCTATCTTATTCATTGAGTTCTCACATCTCTTGTGTAGGAAAGATGGCTAGGTCTAAGGTAGTTGCAAATAAGCTTCCGCTCAGAGCCCCATATCATGTTCAGCCCCTTGGAGCATCTACTAGCTCAGATGCACCCCCTTCTCAACCTAATCCACCTTCCTCAAGCCGCCCTCACAAGGGTCCTCCTCAGCATCCCCACAAGAAACACAAGTGGAAGCCAGGTACAGTGGCCTTGAGAGAAATTAGAAGGTATCAACGCTCTTTTGATCTCATCATTCTGAAGGCGAGCTTCTCGAGACTTGTTCGCGAGATTGTGCAAGACCTCTACTGCACAGAAAGCAGAAGGTGGTTTTTGGTATAAGGTCAAGATAGACCTGATCGTCTTCATGCTCTACAGTGTACTGCACAGGCCTTTTTAGTTGACTTGATGACTAATGCTCAACGTTGTGCAATACATGCGAAGCGTATCACTATAACTCCAAAGGACTTCCAACTTATAAGAAATCTTCAAGCAGTGAAGGATGCATTTGTTCCAATGGAATGAACACAGTTTGTAATGTTATCTTTTTTGGCATAGTGTTATCCTCATGCATTGGACATATAACTATGTCCCAGTGCAAAACTATTGTATGCGCTCTTAAAATATGAATTAAAATTTTACATGTGTCCTTCGCTCTCAACTTTGACTGTGCATCTTCGCGGTATTTTCAATTCTTACTTACAGTTCTTGTTAGCACTATTAATTTCAACAGGAATAACATGCAAAAATTTACAATTTCTTGTTGTAGACTTTAGTCTTGATGCCTTTGTACAGTCTATGTGGTGCGAAGTTTCTAAGGGATAGTAGTTGCGATGTTGATTTCTCAATTATCAATCCATCCATAATATTGGTGTGGGATAATTTTTCAAATACTAAACTGTATTGGAATGCGACGAAACTTCACATGCACACTCGTTAGGTGGCCAAGAGCCCAATTTTTTTTTGGAAAAAAAGTGCTTGCAGACCCTTGGTCTGAAGTTTGGCATTTGGAGCCACTTTCTTGGTAACGAGTGCATATGTGAAGTTTTGTCGCATTGCGATAAAAGGTTATGGATTTATGATCACACGATGGACAGTGCATATGAAGCTGCATTAACTCGGTTTTGGGGTTTAAATGGGTTAAAAGTTCATTCTTCTTCTCATTTTCACATCTTGATTTCTTTGCTTCCTCCATTTTCACATCCCTAACTTCTATCTCTTCTCCGTCTTGCCCTCCTTGAGTTTGCGTGGCATGCACCAAGCAAGCATGCCGCCGTTTTGGCCCCGAAAAGACATCACGCCAAGGCCCGCCACCTGGAGTACAAGGTGGAGCCTCCTCTAGTGCAGCAACATGTGCTCCCCATAGAGCACAAGGACCACCACAGAAGAAGAGGAGATGGAAACCGGGCACTGTCGCCGTTCGAGGAGATAAGGAGAATCCAACTCGGATACGAGCTTCTCATCCCAAAAAGTTCTTTTCATAAGGTTGTTTGAGAAGTCATGCAGGACTTGGAGCTGAAAGGGATGGGAAGATTTTGGACACGAGTGCGAGATGGCCCACCAACAGGAAGGTGGACTGCTGCAGCTATGGAGGCCCTAGAAACGACTGCAAAGGATTTCTCATCGACTTGTTCGATGATACACGCCTTGCGGCCATCCATGCAAAGCATGTCACAATCACAGATAAAGACATGAACTTTATCATTCAGCTTCGACATGGCAAGGGGAATCCACCATAGTTTGCTAGATTAATGATGCAAGGTTTGTAATGAGTGTTATAGCGCCATAACATCTTGGAAGGGCAAATTTTTTTTTATACTCTACCACATTGGAATATTTATTTATATATACATAATATCTCATGCAATGTGTACTAAATTCAAATAATTGAGTAAAGTTGTTTTGTTTTGTTTCTTAAAACGCATGACTCTTAATTTTTGTTTAACTTACGAACGCATCAAAAGTAGTAATACGTATGGATACAAGTTAAGTTATTGCTTATGCACAATCGCAAGTGCAGTACTACACATTGAATTATGTTAATATATGCGGATGCATCATTCACGTACCATATATTATCGTCACACTTACACAATTGCAAGTGCAGTACTAGGCGTTGATTTATGTTAACGTATGTGAATGCATCATTTACGTACCACGCAATATCATCACACTTATACGAACCACACATTTATTTAATAAATATTTATTTGTAGGGACAAAGTAAAGTATCTTATATTCATCAAGAAAAATACATGTGACATTAGGGGAGTTTTGAGGTCTCGAAAATGCCCTGTAAGAGATCCTAGAGAGAGAAAACAATTTACAAAATAAAATCATTTTATAGAATTTTTAAAAGGTTTATATTTTGGTAAGTTAAAATATCAAAATTCGTTAATAAGTCATTGTCGTGATATTCTCGTGGTCACATCAAACCTAGAAATCTAGGTCGCCATAAAGTTGGCAAGGTTGTCATAATGAAGATCTTACCTCTCCTCATTAAAGTGAAAAGTAATATTCAATTTGAATTTTGAAGGATACTTGATTGCCTCCCTCCATCGTTTCTCTCTTCTTTTTTTCTCCTCCTTATTAGCCTCTTCTTTGTTTTCGTTCTTGCTTCTAATCATATCCTTAGCTATGGATCAATCACCCAATTATCTCTGTAACTCAGCTATGGATCAATCATCTAATGATCTCTGTAGCTCTCATAAAAGATCTCTCTATCATCTTCATATTGAGTTGGACAGTGAGTATGAACCGATAAGAAAGAGAACAAAATCTATCACGGTTACAGAGTCTATGAAACATATACTGAGGTTTGAAGGAAAGAAGAATATTGATCTTTGGTTAGATGGAAAGCTATATCCCAATCCTAGCAGAAATAGCACTCCTCCTTTCTATAATAGCTCGTCATTAATGAGGTTTATTGGTGATGGCTACAATGGATTTTTAGGTTATACACTTAATCTTGTTGTAGAAAAGGATATCCTTGGACTAGAGAATCATCTTTTGATGAAACACAATATAGAGTTGTTGCAGAAGCTAGAGGATTGTCAACAAAAAATTCATTCATTGGAAAAGCATATCAAAGCTTATCAACAAAAGCAAACTTTATTAGGCCTTCGAAATCGACAAAGAGCTCTTAAAAATATTGAGAATCTCAAATGAGGAGGAGGAGGCTGTGGTAAAAGAATCCAAGCAGCAAGGTATATTTTTTTTCACTTGAAAAATCTTAAATATGGCTTTATTTAAACTACTTGCATTGATTTGTGATGTTAATTTTTCTTAGATCTCTTCTACAACCAAATGCAAGTGAAAGAGATTCTTTAAAAGCAGCTCAGTTTTATTATCATCTTCTTCCTTCAGTGGTTTCAAAGGATATTTTGGAGAAGAAGAAATTTAAAAAGGCAAAGAAACAATGCTTGGAGTCATTTGTGAAGGATCATTCTTTGGATTCTGAGTTAGTATAGAAGACACTGGATAGTATTGGTATCAGTCGAGATACTTATATGCAACTTTTCCAACTTTTACAATAAAATATGAAGCAAGGACAGGTACACAATTGCATACTTCCGAAACCATTTGTGGTTAGGACTATCAGACAGAGAGTTAATAATAAAGTGATGGAGATTCTAGGTGAGCCTTTTCATATCAAGGCTAGCTTCAAGGGCAAGAAAAAGGAGGTTACATTCAATGAATTTAACAATATTTTCCTTGACTTTCCCACCCTACAATGCTTAATGATCAAATTTTATGACTTGTCAATAGCAGAGGCACAGGGAGTGGCTAGATTTGTGATTAAACTTGATGAAAGTGAGATTCTGAAATGTAAAAAATTGGAGAGAATCTCTATCACCTTGATGAATAGAGCACTTTCGTCAAGTCATTGCAATCACTCAACATCATTTAGTATTCAATCAGAATATAACATCTGGTGGCTAGGAGCATTTGAGGTAGATACTGAGAATTTTGATATACTATATTGGGTTTTTCATCAAACATCAATACCTAATGTTATTCAAAGGCAACAAGCAGGAGAAGAGCTATTTGTTGAAGGATTAGGGAACTACAGGATTGAGTGGCACATAGCTGGTGACCTAAAGACACTCAAATGTATGTATAATGTATCAAAGGGAGCTAACTCGAGATCTCCTTGCTTATACTGCGTGTCACCAGCTGTAGAGTTAAACTCAAGCAATTGGAATAGAGCTCCCTCTAGGCACAATAAGGATCCACAGTTTAAACCAGTTTTGGACATTCCTTTAGCGAATGCCCATATTTGTACACTTCATGCACTTTGTAGGATAATCGAAAAGCTTGTTCATCTCTATATAGGATTTGCATGGAAGTTGAAGCCATTATCAACTAGAACAGATGCTATAACAAAGGTTGAAAAAGTTCTCTCTGCAATTGGTTTGCATGGTGGCAATGTTGTTATTGAACCAGATCTTCAAAAGTCTAAGGATGGTAATTGTGTCCCAAAAAAACCATCTATTGGTGGAGTGAAGGCTAGAAGGTTTCTAGGCTTTCATGGGAGACTTGGCAAGATAAACTCGAGAAATGGTGGCTCAACTATTAAATTTAATAAGTGGAAATCCCTACATAATGCAGTTGAGGATCACACTGATAATGGGCAAGCTTGAAATAGAAAAGCTAAAGTTTGGGAAACACTAGACAAAGTGTTTTTTTATTGTGATAAGACTGAATGGAATGATGATGATCTCAAAGACTTTAAAAACCAATTGAATCTTTTCAAAAAGGCGATGACAGAAGCTTGGGGTGATCAACACTTTACTCACTATATGGTAAGAAGTTTGTATATGTTTGTTTCTTCATTGTCAAACTCATATAATGTTTTTTAATAACTTTCCTTATTTGTTGACTATGCAGCATATTCTATACAACCATGCTCCATACTTTATTAAACAATATGGATCTCTATCTATCTGGTCAACCCAATGTATGGAAAAATCACATTATCAAGCAAGAACAAAATATTTCAGATATACAAGACATGGAGGTGGAAGACACAAAGCCAACAATTTATTAGAGGTCTTTCAATGGTTCTATCAAAAAATTTGGCATAAATTCAAGCTTAAAGATACAACCACATCAAGCAATACATCATCTTTAGCAAGGACTATACAAATTGTTACCCAAAGAAGAAAAGATAGATATTTAAATTCTTGCGCAAAGCAAAGATTTACAGAATGGTTACAAACCAAACAAAGAGTTGGGAAAAGATGGGTTTCAAGAAACCCTTAATCTTTGGCATCTTCTAGTCTAATTGTGTTACAGAAGAGTCCTTAGTTTCAGGCACCTCAACAGGGCCTTCTGAGGAGTCCTTGGTTTCAGATAGCTCGACAGGGCCTCTAGAGGAATCTTTTGTTTCATCCCACTCAATAAGGCCTCTGTATTTCAAAAACTCTTGTTTCCGATAGCCGGGAAGAAGCTTCAAATTCTTACTATCTCTTATATAAGAGAGCAAATAGGAGCCAAGAACTCCAAAATATCCAACTCTAGATCCACTGTATCCAGGCATAAAGCCAAAAACTCTTATGGCTTGTTCCTTCTCCACCAAAATGATCTTGTCCAAACCTCTGCTGAAAACTTGAGATCCAATTACCTTTGAGATAGCTCTCAAAGCCATCATTGGTAGACTTGGAGAGCTTGACAATCTACTATGATATATTACAATTGTTTGATTGTTTAAGTTTCCAATATAATGGCCAAGGCTTTGATTTTTTCCAAGCTTCATTGGCCTAGAGCCCTTGGCCCTTCCAAGAAAGTTGTCCAGATCTTCAATCTCAATCTATAGAACAAACCACAACATTACAAGATATAAGATATTTATCTATAATGCATAATAAAGTCTAACATAAACTCAATGGGTAACTTCGAATTATATTTCATACCTTAGGGTGTTCGTCTTCTTCAAGAAGACTATCATCATAAAGATTTATTGAACTCTTGGGCTTCTCATCTGATGGAGACTTCAATCTCTCTTCATACCCTACATCATCAATATGAAGTTTCTTCTGGACCTGCAAGAACTCTTTTTCTGTAGGTAGCCCCCCCTTTTCGTATTCTATGATCTGATTAATACATGTATGTAAGGCTATAGAGCTATCTTGGAAATTCTCTCCCTCAATATCAAGACTTGCTAGTGGTTCTTGTTCATAATCTATAAAATTCATGTCATTTTTGCCCCAACCTGCAAGGATTGCTAAGCAATAATCTTCTCTAAGATCAAAAAGATGTTGAATATCATTTAGCAACACATATCTCTTCTTGTTGATAAGATAAGTGGGAAATGTTGGAACACAGGCACGAGGACCTTCTTCATCAACCTATGCACTTGGCTCAATCTCCTTTTCTTCCACCATTGTGATATTGTCACTCTTGAATAAACCTACATCAAAACCTTGGACAAGTTGATTCTCAACATCTTCTTGGAACATCTCCTCCCTCTCTTCGACCTCCTTATCCATACTTGCAATATCCTCTAGCTTTCTCTGTTGGTCTATAACTGGAGAAGAATTTTCCATGTACTAAAGATACACAATAAATCCAATGTCCTTGTGGATCAGAAGGCATTGGTGTTGGTACTTGTGGAAAGGGCAACATGTTTCTTTCTTTCTGAATTCCTCATCAACGAGGTTGAACCTGCCTAGAAAAGTTGACCTGGATGTATTGGTGGCTCCCATGACATCACTATAATGAACAAATCCATCGACTTCCAAACCTTGCACATGTCTATCATAAAAACATCTGTACTCCTTAAGTTTATCATCAAGATCCTCCAATAACTCCTTCAAATCAAAAGGAACATTGAAAATTTTCCTGATATAGCAAAAATTGGAAGAATTTCCAGTGGTGTGTAAAAAATTAAAGAGTCTATCATCAGATGTCTCAATTATCTCCTCCTCATCCATTCCTTCCAGAGAAAGCTTCCTCTTTGTCATCTTGACTAGAAATATATTTATCCCTGAAAAAAAAAAGCAGAATAGAACCAATATCCAATAAAACAAGATGGAACCATGGAAAGAGGGCCCAAAATTGATTTTCCAATACAAAAAAATAAAAAAAGGAGAATTTTTTTAGTTGACCGGTGAAACACAAAAATTCAAGTGTGTAAGGCAAATGCCTGTGAAGGAATCGCGTTTCATCGGACACTAGCTTGAAGACAAAAAATATTCTAATATGTGGCCGGTGAAACGATATTCTAAGCAAAATATCATCAACAGAGACATTATTTCGCGTTTCACTGGTCAAAAATTGCAAATGAAGAAAAGAAACATGAACAATAAATAAATTCTATGGAAACACACAAATTGATGATAAAATCATTTTTAGAAAAGCTATGCTGCTTTTGAAAGATAGAAAGCACATAACATCTTTAATTGTTCAAGTGTTATAAAATATTATTTCTATATTAATCAAATTTATTTTGTTAAAATGCTTGTAATAAAAAAATTTGTTACCTATCAAAGATTGTTGAACTGCTCTCCACACAGGAAGCAAGGACCTTGAAGAAAAGTCGAGACGAAATTTTGGCAGAGAAGAAGACAATGTCGGAGAAATGGGTTTGAAATGCTTTTATATCGATCGTTAAGCATGTGGTGATAGTTCCAACGAAAAAGTTTGTGTAATAATGGAAAAATACGTGTACACGTGTCTGACTTAACACAGCGTAATAAACTCCTCAGAAGACGTGCGCATTCTCTTTTTCCAAAAATACGTCACACCTGTGTTAAATAACCCTTTTCCAAGTAAATAAAAAATTCCGGTAAGCGAGAGTACGTCACACGTGTGTTATTAACACTTTGCGAAGAACGTTGAGTCCATGCAAATTCACCGCCTTCACCTTTCATCGCATTTGATCGCTACTCCATCTTTGTTTTTGGTGTTCCTTCCAGTCTCCAAGCATTTCCTTCCAATCTCCAAGCATTTCACTGCTTCCCCAACAAAGCAAACCTTCGAGCATATTGTCGTCTTTAGGCTGAGATTGTGAAGAACAAGCTAAAAAGAAGGTATGGCTTCTGCATCTTGCTTTTCAATAACAAGCTCCATTCAATGCATTGTTTTGATACTTTTCCTTAATCCTTTATGTTATTATTAGCTTATGACCACTACAAAAGAATTTTTTCCACAGTGAAAGCATTCCTTAATATTGTGCATATTTAAGGAAATCTTCAAATTTCCTCCCTAATTCTGTGGATATTTTATGTAATCTTAAAAGCTTTCCTTGGATCAAAGCTCTTTTTTCTTGGTTTTGTTAATTTTTATGCTATTCATGAGCTGTCCGGTGAAACGCGAAAATAAGGTACTGCAAGCAGGTTTCCTGGCTTAAATTCGCGTTTCACTGGACACAATGGACAACAAGCCCGGTGAAATGCGAAAAGAAGCAGCTGCAAGGAGGCGCCTTGCTTGACACTCGCGTTTCACTGGACAGCTCGAGAAAAATTCAGATGATACGAGAAAACGCCATGCAGCATAGATAACTCTTGTCTGGGACTCGTGTTTTGCTTTACATGCTGGAGAAGAAGTAACATATGTTTTTTTGGCAGATGGCTAGGACTAAGGCCACAACAATAAAAGAGAAGATTGATCCTAGGGATTTGGCATCAAAGATTCATCAGTCTTCAAAGCCTCAGAAGCTCTTTAGAAAGTCAAAGCCAAGGAGAAGGTTTTCTCAAAATGTCAGATGTCTAAGGGAGATTAGGAAGGCAGTAAATGCTCTTGACAATGCAATTCCAAAGTTATCTTTTCAGAGGCTTGTCAGGGAAATTTGTGACATATATAGTTTGGATAGTTTCAGATGGACAAGAACAGCTCTTAATTGTATACAAGAAGCCACAGAGGATTTTCTAATTGAGTTTTTTCAAGATGCCTACATTTGTGTTGCTCATGCTCATATGCTCACACTCATGGACAAGGACATGGTAATTCTTAGGAGGCTAAGATATAGATTTTCAAAGGTCCTTGAGCCAATTCCCCTCACTGATATGAAGGCATTTAATATCCTTAATGTGCCCCCAGCTAGAAGAAAGAAAGATGATTCTGGTGTCAGGGTTGAGGATGTCACCCATGAGAAGGATACAAGGCAACATGAAAAAGAGGAGAAGGCTAAAGAGGAACAAGCAGATAAATGGAGAGAGTATAGGAGGCAAAGGGTTGAAGAAAGGGAAATAGAGCAACTAGAGTCCTTTGAAAATGAGCTAGCCACCCTTCTTGAAGCAGCTAATCCAAAAGGATTCAGTGTGTTTTGTTTCTTACCTGGTGACTTAGGCAAAAGAACTGAGGTTATCTCCTTTGATGCTGCATGTGTTCATATTCTTAAGGATAAAAGAAGAGAAGTAAATGACAATCTTATTCTTGTTGGCCTAAGGTATGTCCATCCATAATTACTTATACTTTTTGATATTTTTTTAGCAATAAGATTTTTCTTGTTTATACTCACTATTTCTATGCCTTTTCTAGGTGTATAATGCATGAGTTTCCTTTGGATATACAACAAAAAATTGAGGTTTTTGATCCATCTATCTCATTCTTTATGAGGAATGAGCTTGATGCAAGTTTTATTGAGCACTGGCTCAATTTGATTGACTTCGATACTTTGGAGCTGCTTATAATTTCATATAATGAAAAGTAAGTGATTCAATATTCTATTAGAGTTTTTGAGATTTTATCCTACTAATTTGTTGAGATATGATTGCTTTTAGTTCTCATTGGAGCTTGATTGCAATAGACCTTGTGGATAAGCAATGCTTTTTAATCAACTCTATGAAAGGAAGCCATGGAAATGCTAAATTGTAAGTTATATTATCCAAGGGCTCCTTGATACTTCAATTCTTTTTTTTGTAAGTACTCTAAATTTCAACATATTTTATATACAGAGGTGCCAAAAGGTTAATTGAAGAGCTAGAGAAAAGACACCCTATGCCATCTGATTTGCTTGCAACAATGCAATATAGACAAGTTGCGGTAAGTTATTCATTAAAATAATTGAAACATGAGTTTATTCTATGAACTACCATTCGTCCTCTTTATAGTTTTACTTTGTGTTGGTGGTTGCAGTGTCCCCATTAGGATTATAGCCATTCTTGTGGGGCTAGAGGGTGATTGCAAATGCTAGAAGAATGGTTAACTTTGTTTATCTTAATGATGATAAACATGTAAAGGTAATATGAAAGATGCTAAACTTTAAGATAGATATTAATTGCAAATAGTCCATTGATGATAAAAATATAGTCTATTGTAAGAACAATAATGAACTAAAACTCTTTTTTCTATAAATGTGTGACAGTTTTCGAAGGATTGCTATACATCTGAGCATGATTGGTACATCAGAGCAAAGCTCTTGAAGTATATAATGGTCAATTGTATACAACCAACAACAGAGATTGGTGGGGATTTGCACGGTGAAGGAGATGCGGTGCCTATAACCACGGAAGGCAAATCCACAGCTTCAATACCTTCTATACCCAAGACATCAAAGAAAGGCAAAAGGACTCCTAGAAATGATAGTTCTCCAAAAAAGAAATAGTTTGCCATATCGCCTTATAGGCCTTCATATATAGAAATTTGCCCTTCAGCCCTTATATATCTCATAGAGATGGCAAATAGACATCTGCTACAAAATTTGTACATGTATTTTATATTGATAGTAAAGGTATCTTTTCTTGAATGTCATTGCAGTGTATTTTATTTTCTCTCCTTTTTGATATCCGCAAAAAAAAATTACAAATGTTTGTTAGTTAGAAAGTGAGATCTTGATATACATCTAAGTAGATATAATATGATGTGAAAACTTACTCGTTTCTTGTCAAGTTGGAATATAAAGGAGCATGGTAGTTCAATGTCTTCATTTTGTAAATCCATCCTCACTTGATGTAGCGTACATGATTTTCTGATCTTTAAGATTGCAATAATATCCTTGTTGAACCAAATATCAAGATCCACAATAGGATCCTTGCTGAAATCATTAAGATTCTGGTCTAAAGCAACTAGACTACTACCAACAAAATGCCATCGACTATAGTAAAAGCTAAGGATAAAATTTTGAGTAGCAATCATATATTTACAAGCTATAGAGTCTTGATCTATCTTACATATAATTTTTCCTTCTGTCCTTGTATCCCATCCTTCATCAACAAATTGTATGATATGATCATATGTTAGTCTCTCACTGAAAGCATGGTTTTTGTTATTCTTATCTCCATATTAGAGAAGAAATCAATAAATATATTAATAGGCATAAATAAAGTAATTTTTCTTAGCCTACTTGAGATATTAGATTTTAGTGCTTTCTGGATCTCAGAAAATATCTTACATCTATAGCCCTCACTAGTAGCTGGACTTGGGAAAGGCCACTCAAAGCTTGAAAAATCTGGCAAAGGAAGGAGTTTTATTGATCCCCATTGGCAACGCCGCATAGGAATAACATAAGAATGGTCATAAAAGAATATTCCATTCTCTGCAAGCTCTGTCTTCTTTCTACCTCTATACATTTCTTCTCCAATTGAACCATGTATAACATCAATAACATCAATAATAGATTCCATTGGTTGCCATTCCTCAAGATTAGAGGGATAGACATCTACAAGACAAACAAATATTATAATGGAAAAACCTAAACCATGTTTAAGAAATGAAAAACTTTAAGAATCAAATTCTTACAATTTGGTCTATGCATTGGAAGCTTTGAAGATCCAGGTTTCAAACACAGCTCTCTATGCATGAACACATGTTGCACTAGTACCTCTTTGATACTATTCTTATTTGCTCCAAGCTTAAAATCTCAGATTCTGCCCTTCCAAGTAGAGATAAACGAGCTCTCATGTCTTTGCCTTTTTCCACGTTTTGCTTGTTGCATGGTGATCCAAATACCTTTGCTAATGATAGTAGGAATCCATCTTCCATCAGTTTGGAATGAGTTAAACACTGATATGGATGTGATTTGGGAGCTTGGACGCCTTGTTGAAGGTCGAATTTCTGTATCCATGGTAGAAGAGAGAGATACATGCACACACAGAGAGAGAGAGAGAGAGAGAGAGAGAGAGAGAGAGAGAGAGAGAGAGAGAGAGAGAGAGAGAGAGAGAGAGAGAGAGAGAGAGAGAGAGAGAGAGAGAGGACTAGGCTATCATAACGGAGGGAAAAACAATAGAGAAATAAAAGAAAGGAGAGAAAAAACTGAGCGCCATGCTTTTCACCAATTTGAATTTTGATTACATCAATCATTATCATTAATCTAGAAACATCATTAAATAAAAGTAGCCGAGACTCTATGCCATTAATGCAAAAGATGTCATAATCACGAATATAAGAGACTAAAAATACATAATAAAAATACAAATTCGTAATATTATCATATTTATATATTTTTGTAAAATGATTTTTTAATTTTTTTAAATAGAAGTTCCGTTTCGGAGGCTTTGCTCTTATTGGTCTAGAGCACTCTCTCTCCACATCCTAAAAGGCATTTTCGAGACCTCAAAACTCCCCTAATGTGGCTGTTAGTGATGGTAGATACAAAAAGCCGATAGCCAACAAGAACTCTCAATTGTTCCTTGGCTTTTTCATTAGTGGAGAGGAGGGACGAGCTTCTGATGAAAATATAAGTTCCTTATTTGCTTCAAAAATGATGTGCTCCCCCTTCAGCTCTTTCTCTAGGAGAAGCAGATCTGACACTTTAGCGAGGACGCCTAATGTAGCAAGCACACATATTGCACCACCACGCATTTGATCAAACAAGTAAAGAAGCTTTGACCGCTTGATTAGCACCACCTTCCCCAAGCTAGATGTCATATGTATCGCTGGAAAAGGTCCAAGCTTGAATTTTCATGATTATTTCTTGCCCTTCTAGTGAGCACTTCTTATAGAAGACCACCAAATCTACAACAAGGTTACCAATATACTCCTTCAGAGCTGAATCCTTTCGTCGATCCGCATGTCGAGCTCCTCCTTGCCTTGATGCAAACTCATCTATATACAGTATGTCCTAAATGACAAAGTCAAATCAAATACCTGCAGGCATAATTTTTGGCCAAGATTTCACCGGTGGACTCCGGGGACCAGACGCACCCTACCGTCAAGTTTCATTGCATAAAAATATATGGTAGTTAGAAATCTCACCTTCTCCAGATCATCTTGTATCTTCATTTCCTCGTGTGTCAGGGAGGCACCTCTTTGGGCAGAGGGATCTAGAAACTCCTTGGTAGGAAGCTAGGGCCTTGGTACGAATAAATCATGTTGTAGTGCTTCAAATTCAGCATCTGGCACAAGGTAATCTTCTTCAACTGAGGTAATATGCTCCTGTGCTGCTATGATCTCACTCACAGTATCTAAGCTTGTGCCATCATATCTTCCAATCTTTGCCATTGTTGGATGCACATCCATGTAATCATAATCAATCAGATCTTCCATTGAATCCTTGACTAAGATAGAAAACAAATCTTCTTCCTTTATTTCCAAGTATTGTAGTATATCTAATAGAAGAAAGTATTGTACACCATCTACTTCAATGGGTGTCAAGGAGGCAAGGTTGGGTTTGTTGACTTGTGGCTGTTCTGAAGAAGATGGCACCATGAGAGCCAACCCTTGCTTTGCCACCACTCAATGTTCCTCTTCAACATTTATGAGCTCTTCAATTGGTTCTCCTCTCGTGTATGTGATAGAAACAACCTATGGAGTTGTATCTTCATTGCTCTCCTCCTCTAGGGGTGTATCCAATGCAAGGAGGTAAATTGCCAATGCACAATCACACTCCACGAGATCCAAAGGTGATGTACCTAGTGCACTTCCCATGGGAACAGTGCATACTCTATGCGAAGGATCCACATGGGCTAAACACCTATTCACCACTTTTTGGTGATTCTTCCCTGCCTAAAGTACCATGAGTTGTTCTAGAGGCACCCAAGTCATGTTGGATCCCTCGATGGAGTATGTGCATGTAGCAATGGTGCTTACAAAGTCTTCAAAACTTGAAGGGGGGAATCGAGCGATGAGAGCATGCTTTCAAGGTTAAAGTTCTTAGAGAAAACCTTGGAGAAAACCTGGAATATCTCGTCACCCTAGTTAGCAAAGATAGTCTCGTGGATCCACTTATCAAAGTGTGCGCGAGCATCCATTGTAGCAGGTAGGAGGGATGTGTGGATATAAAGAGATGAAGAGAGTGTGAAATGAAACAATGAAACAAGAACTAAACTAGTTCTACCTTAAAAACCTTAAGTTTTAAACCATTAAGCGTTGTTCGTATACAATATTTAGTTATGGCTTTACTTACATCTTTGTAAAGTTTACATGCATATGTAAATTAATGTGTTGATGTGAAAAGTGTATAACAAGTGTATGATTTTTCATAAATACCATAATTTTTAAATATTGCAAGATTGTAACCGACATTATTCTATTGGCCAAAATAATCCAAAAATTTATAGGTGTTGGATATTACAACTTATCGTGTTGGGATTTTTAGGGAGACTCTAGAATTTCTAAAATATGTGGAGCCACACACTTTCCACTGGTGGTGCACAGATCGGACACCGTATGCACGCGTAGTGAGCGTCAAAAGGTCCCCAAGAACAAAAGAACTCTACTTTTTACACAAAAACCAATGAAGAAAGCTTGCACGACATGAACAAGAGACCAATTGGGTGCAATCTCCCCCCATGCCTTGTGTGAGCGCTCCACAAAGCATGTATTTAATATATTATTCATCTTCATGCTCAAATAATAGCCCAATTTATAAAAAATAGCACGCTTTAGCTTTTGAGTTTGCTTTTATGCCACTAAAGAATTAAAGCTAATGGATGCCCAAGAAGTCAGGTGGTACCCAAATACAATGTCCAATACAAGTATTTAAATCGTGCGCCCATGCGCATACAAAAATAATAAATAAATATCAAATGCTTTGATAAATAAGCGCGAAAAAATATAGGCACCATGCCTAAGATACGTGTCCATAAAAAATTGATGATAATTTGAATACACGCTATCCTTCAATACTTCCCAATGCCACCGCTGCTCACTCTACACATCAACTGAAGCATTCACAATTGTTAGAAAAATAATACAATTAAACCGACAAAAGTGAATACCTAGCAATCTTCAACCATATAAATAAATTGGTTAGAAATCAATCCTAACCTTAATTTATTACGAGTGCGCACTCTAAACTCATAAATGTTAATTAATTTAAATATGTATTTTGTAGAATCACCCGCTATGGAATCACCCATGTACACATAAAATTAACAAAACGCCCGAAAAGGATAGGCATCCCCATCGACTTTTTGCACAAAGAATCCACTTTATGTATGAGCCCCGGTAATAAAATTTTACGGAATCCATAGCAAAACCTCATGGAATCCACCGTGGAATATGGCTCCTGGCATCATACCCCCGGGGTGGAATAGCAATTGTCCTCAATTGCTATTAGCTCAATGTGGAGCTAACAGAGTGGGAAAAGCATTTAGGTCTCTAGCGTGCATCCATTGGGCCTCTTCAACAGGATGATTTTTAAACTTGACCATATATCTAGAATATCTACGGCTAGTTCTAGTGGTCATAAAGTCAGTATCTATAATAGTTTCAGGCTCAAGTATTTCAGTTTCATCATCTAGCATAGAAAGGGTGTACATGTAGTTGGCCTCTAAAAGGTCGTAATAAACTGATATGGAAGGTGTTGTGGATTTTCCAATGTTGTGGTAGTTCTAGTTTAAATACATTGTCATTGATTTTGTGTATGATCTTGAATGGTCCATAAAATCTAGGTGCTAATTTGACAACAGGGTGTTTATCTACACTTTGTAATCGTCGTTTTTCAATTCGTAACCAAACATAATCATCATCTTTAACATTCATAGCTAGTCTTTTCTTGTTTTCTTGTTTTGTATATGATTGCTAGGCTTTGGTAATCATATCTTTAACTTCATAAAAAATAGTAGCATGCATGTTAGCAATATCATCAACAGTTTGAATTTTGTTTGATAATGATGCAACAGGTGTAGGCAATCGATATCCATAAATAATTTCAAATGGTGCTTTCTTTGTAGCTGTATGTGGTGTGTTATTATATGCAAACTGAAGTAAATGTAGATATGTATCCCATGTGTGTGGTTTTGAAATAGTGTAAGCACGCAAAAGATCTAAAATAGTACTGTTAGTAGCTTCTGTTTGACCATTTGTTTCAGGATGAAATACTATTCATCACACATTTTGCAACAAAGGAAGTCCCCCTACATAAGCTCCTAAGGAAAGATGCAGAGTTCATTTAGATAGATGATTGTGAAGAAGCCTTCAACACTCTAAAGCAGTGTTTGATCGAAGCACTCATCCTCCAACCTCTTGATTAGATGAAAAATTTTCATGTACATATTGATGCATATGTAGAAGGTTTAGGCAAAGTCCTTTGCCAGAAATGCTCTTCAAAGCTAGATTATCCCATCTACTACACAATCGTATGGTCACTAATCAGAAAAGGAACTCCACAGTGATTGAGTTAGAGTGCCTTGAAATGGTATTTACCTTGGAGAAGATTTGACACTACATGTTGTTGACACACTTCAAATTTTATGTGGATCATGAGGTGTTGTTCTTTCTATTGAATAAAGTTGATGTAAAAGGTAGAATGATGCGATGGTTACTCATGTTTCAGGAGTTTGACTTTGAAGTGGTTACCAAGCTCGTTTGCTCCCATGTTTTGGCCGATTATATATCGTGGATCCCTTAAATTGAATAAGAGGAGTAGGATGATCCGAACCTCCCTCATGCTTTCTTATTTCTAGGTGAAAAAGTAACTCCATGGTATGTAGATATTGCCAACCTCTTGGCTAAACAACAATATCCTCCTAGCATTGCGAGCAGGGAGAAAAATATGCTTCTGTTGGAATTAGTCCCCTACACCTTGCTAGGTGTGGCAGATTGTACAAGCAAGACAAAGATGAAGTGTTAGGGAGACGTCTTGTGGGAGATGAGATTGGGATTGTAATGAAAGTATGCCATGATGAGTTTTGTGATGCACACTTTGTGGGAGAAACGACAGTTAAAAAGGCTCCATTTATAGGTAATTGGTGGCCTACATTCCACAAGGATTCCTATGGTTACTATAAATATTGTGATGTGCTTGTCAATGGATGGGAAAGGCTACCAAAACCAATGCCATGCCATTGCAGCCTATTCTTCTCGTAAAGTTGTTTAAGAAGTGGGACATTGACTTCGTAGACCCAATCAACCCTCCAACCGGAAGGAAATAGAACAAATACATTTTGGTATATACTGATTATATGATGAAGCGTTGTGAAGCCAAAGCTCCCTATTCGTACACAAAAATATCCTTACCCGCTTTGGGAGTTCCTTAGAGCTAGTAAGTGGTAGAGGTACTCACTTTTCTAAATAAAATCATGGAAGAGTTGACAGAGCTTTACAAGATCTTCCACCACTGTGAGTCCAGACCCTACTACTACCCCAGAGCCAACAGCCAAGTCAAAGTTATCAATTGCATCCTCTATTCAATCCTTCACAAGGCCGATATTGCTACACATCATCATGATTGGGACGATTGCCTTATAGAGAAACTTTAGGTGTACAGAACCTTCCATAAGGCTGCTACAAGACATACACCTTTCTAGCTAGTGTACATCACACATCCCATCTTCCCTATCAAGCTAGAATGGCCCTCTTTGTGAGTAGCTATCAAAAAGTAGCTAGGAGATGTTGAGCCTATGTAGTGCCGCCTACTATACTTGGAATGTTTGGACAAAACTCGTTGGATGGCCTTACAATGTATGGAAGCCACACATGCTTGACAAAAGATTCACCATGATAGCTTTATCAAGCACAAAAAAATCAAGGAAGGTGACCTAGTCCTTGCTTATGATTCACACTTTGGCAAGTTTCCAAGAACGCTCCAACATCGTTGGATGGGCAACTATAAGATACTCACTATCAACCCTAATGGCTCTATCCAAGTGTAAGCCATCGATGCCTTTGGTGATCCCTTCCTAATTAATACTTATTGCCACACCTAAAGAAGTATTTTTCTCCCTAGAGATCATGACAATCACTATCAATTGTCCCTCTCTCTCTTAAGTGTCGATTGTTACTATTTCTCATGCTATCACTACTACTGATTCTTGTTATTCTCATTCTGAGGAGGTGGCATCATTCTTTTGCCCCCTTGCCCCCACTTCTCGCCCCTATTTTGTTACCTTTCTTTTCAATCCAGCAAATGTGGCATGGATGATTCTGATATATGGTGTCTCTGCCATTTACCTATAGAAAGAAAAAAAAAATATAAGTCATGAGAGAAAAGGACTTCGATCCCTATCATGCCGACCTGCTCTTTGGGAAAAGATGGAAACACCTTTGGGAGTAAGGAAAAAATAAAAAAATAAAAAATAAAACAAAAAATTTATAAAGTGTTATGGGAGAAAATGAAGAAATTCCCTGTCATAACAGGCCTTGCTCCAAGAAAATGTAGTAATACCCTTAGGTGGGAAGTTGACTGTGAAAAAGATGAGAACACCCCATAGTCTAGAACAAATGACTCCTCAGTTGAAATCCCCAAGATGCAGTTCTGAACCCGCCTCCCTTGGTGCACTTTGTGCTTCCATCAGTGCGTTTTACCCCCTACAGCAAATAACCTCTTCTATATGTCATTCAAGTTCTTGATTTGTTGGCTTCCTCCCTAGGTATGCCTCTTCATTAGCCCCCGACACTATTTGGCATCATCAACAAGATGAAGCCAATCTTCATAAAAAATTTCTGAGTGATATGAGCTTTCATCCTAATCAAATGGGAATGTAAGTATGGGTTGTCCTCTTGTATTTATCAATAGAGCGTGAGATAGAAGGAGGTTTGAGTGTGACTAGTTTTCTCAACCTGAGAGGTGAGGATTGAGGGATGTTACAACATTGGTGCTAGGTACATTTTTATTTCCATGTGCATATACAAGGTGGATCTCTGCCCATCACCATGACACATTGTCGAAGGGGTTCTAGTTGAAAGGTTGTATCCACTGGGGATTAGAGATAGAAGGAAGTAGAGAATAGGAGATAGAAGATAATAAAAAGAATAGACAAGAGGTACATAAGATAAAGACAAAGTTCTGTGAACCAAAGCACTATGTATTGATAGAACCTAAAATTCCTTGTCTGGCACTACTCAGAAGCAATCTTCAAGTATTACATCTCTTGGAGCCTTGTAGACCAAAAACATGCATCAAACAGTAGCTTCTTCTATGCTGCTCTCAGACTGCGAATCTGATGGTTCCTTTGGCTCCGAAAGGGGGGTAAAAAACTAGGATACCTAGTCAAGATTCTTCCAGATCACTCCTTCTTCTCCTCCCAGTTCGGAGTGTCGTTTGTTGCTTGTCAATTGCGATTGCGTCACACACGATTTTGCTAATTCCTCCTTTTTTTAAAAATCTCCAAAAGTGATTGAAAAAGTAGATTTTTGCATGTCACCCTATTCTAGACTTTTTCATAGCTTTTTAAGATATTTGCAAGAAATAATATCCAAAATATCAAAACTAGGCTAAACTTGTCCAAAAATCTAGTATTTTTGAACCATCCATACTACGAACACTGGCACTAATGACTAAGATGACATTGACTCTCTAGATTAATAAAAAAGCCGAATGATGATGCATTTCATGTTTTTTCACACTGTGCCCACGTAGTGGCACAACATCTAACCCCTCTGAATTTGCACATCCTCTGGTATGTGCCAAAGCCCTAGTTGTCACTAGATTCTGAGTCCTCCTCATCCTCTACAACCATATCCTTTGCTTCTTCATCTTTCATATTTTCCTAACTAGCCCCTGTATCATGGCTACTATTTTCTTCCAATTCTAGGAACTCATAGTATGCAACAGATTCCTGTCTCTTGAATAATTTGATTATTTTCCTTTGCTACTGAAAGTTTTATGGCTGTCCCATCCATCTTATTTAATACATAAGCAGCATTATCAAACACCTGTCTTATCTAATAGGATCCAAACCATCTTTTGGAAACTTTACGCATGGCACTATGCTAGTTTTCTAAACTATTATCATAAACCAGTACCCAATCTCCATTTTGTATGGTTCTTGGTCTCAATTTATGTCTTTTGTTAAACCGTTTCTTGTTTTGTATCCTTGCTACCCTTAACTTTGCAACTGCTACATCCATGTCTTATGACTTTCTTTCCAACTGTCTAATATGTAAGGCCAACAACTCCTCTCGATTCAACTCCTCTTCCCAAGGTAGCATGGTCCATGTGACTATCGTCTCTTCTATCTGCATGATAGGTTCTTGACCATACATTAATTTAGCAGGTATATATCCTATAATAGCACTATGAGTTGTTCTGTCAGGCCACAAAGTATAAGGGAGCAATCGTGGTCACTCTTTTACCTTCTCTCTACATGATTTTGCTAATGCCTTCACAATAGGTGGATGACTTCTCTCACTTTTGCCATTTACTTGAAGGTTATAAGTTGAAGTTAAAGCAAGCTTTATCCCCAACGGTGCAAAGAAATCATGAGCTTCATCTGCATTTGGTTCACCCCTATCTGCTGTAATTTTTCCCACATATCTATATCAACAAAATATCTCTTCTAAGAGAAAAGTACACACTGCATTTGTTATCATAGTACGTAGAGCTTTCCCTTCCACTTGATTAGTCAACTCTTCATGGGCAAGTACAAGACATCTCATTTGCGAAAGACCTATATGCATCATGACTAAATCTACCACCCACTTAAAATGAAGAGACAAGGGATATGTGGGCTGCAATCCATCCCCAAGTCTCATAGATGAATACATTTGACATGTCATACATGTTTCTACAAAGTGAGAAACATCCTTATACATACCTCCACCACTGCCATTATCTCTTCCTACAACATGCTGAAATTTAGGGTTCAAAGATTTGATGTATGCAATCCACCGGAGCATAGAAATGTTTGGGGTAGCACAACTAGTAATCATACCCAATACCGGCAAACAATTAGTCTCAATGACTACATGAGCACCCATAAAATACTCCTTATCACATTTAAGGGCTATCACAATTTCCCATAATTCTCTTTTTACTTGTGGATACCTTCTCTATCATTCAGTCAATACTTTAGCACCAAAGCAAATTGCATATCCCAATTGCCTGAATGATAGAGAAGGTATCCACATCATCTTGCCCAATTTCCCATCCGATCCTGATTGGGCTCGTATCAACAATAATAATGATAGGATTTCCATATGAATAATAAGCCTTTCTCAATGTAGAAGCAGATTTCAAGAGCTACTTCAATTTCTTCATTGCTTTTCAATGCTTCCTTTTCCAATGAAAACTTTGACCTTTTCTCAAGAGCTGATATAGGTCATCAACTACATGTGCAAAGTGAGGAATCCATATCAAATAGAACACACATGCACCCAAGAATCTACGCACCTTAGATACATTCATGCATACATCTTGCATTGTATCAATCCCATCTATTTTTGTTGATGGTCTTTGCCCATAGGGCCCACACATATGCCCAACAATCAAAACTTCTTCAACTCTAAAGACTCACTTGTTTCCACAAAGAGTTAAATGCACTTCTTCTAGATGCATCAAAATCCTTTCACAATCAACAATATGGTATGCAACAAACTGTCTGCACCCATGAGCATTCATCTCTTTATTCTTTTCATCCATTGCACACCCTTTGATTGGAACATCATCCAAGAATGGCATTGTCAATTGTAGTATTAAATCCCTAAGTACCCTATTCATAGCATTTGTCATGTGTGCCAATAAGTTTGTTGCACCCTGGGGAGAGTACACATCCGTACTAACCCCAAGGGAGTCTTCATGGTTGTGATATCCCTCCTCTCAATTGCAAGCTAAAACTGATCATAACTTGAGTAAAGATCGCCCAAAGAATAGATTGCTCTGTCTACAAAAGCCTCTACAAATTCATCAACCATAGGACTTGCACCCACATTTCTTATGGTCACTTTATTGGCTGGCTGCATGTCTTGAATAAATCTCAAAGCTCCATTCTTTTTGGGCACAGTAAACCAATGATTTGAGTACGGGGCTGAAGAGGGCTCCAAGATCTTCATGGAAATCTTTTCATTTATCAAAACCATTAGCTTTGGAAAGTAAGCTTTAGGCATTGGAATAGGCCTCAAGTTCCATGGTACATGTGGCACAGTAAATATTACCATAGGAAAGATAACATTTGGATCCACACAACCTATTTTAGTTGGTTAAAATGCAAATGCTTTTCCATGACTAGCCAACATATACATAAAATAGTCTCTTTCAGTAGGTAAAAGAAATCCTTCTCCACCAACTTTCAATTCCTATAATGTTTCAGCTATAAATTGATGGCCTATATCTTTAGGATCCGTAAGCTTGGTTGCCTTGACACTTTTTCATACAGACCCTTACTTTCTAATGGAAGTGGCAAAGCAATTGGTTTCACATTTTTTTCAACCTTTTATACTTTATCTCCACAAGTGCTTCAGCCCATTGTAATCCTTCTTGCTAAGCAAACAATGCTATAACATCATACATATCCAAAGAACATACTGACAACACTCTATTTTTAGCCTCATTTTCTACATGTATAGTTGCTGAAATTTCAGCCATGATGTCATTAATATTCAGCCCATAAAAGATGCCTAAAATGCTTTCATTTTCAACTAATAACCCCAATGCTCTTAGTTCCTTAGTAGCCCATTTCATAGATATGCATTCAACCTTGCACATAGCTTCCATAGGCTTAAACCAACATGAACTGTTTACTATAAACTGATAATAACCAATAGTAAATACATGCTTCATTCCATCAAGAGACGAGTACATCCTCTGAACATCACTACTTTAGCCTCGTATTACAGCAGTGCTTAATGAAAATCCAGGCCTTTGAATTCCCTTGCATTTGGAGGCAAAGGAGACTCTCGAAGCATATCCCGATTCCTAGGATGATTAACACAAACGGTAAGAAATTGGACTACTTTCCTCCCATCCTTGCCTGACTCTTGCATAAGCAAAACCATCATCTAGCACTTTTGTTTCCATACGCACTCTTGTAATATGGGGCTATCCCAAAATCACTGTATATGAGGAATTATATTGCATAAAGAAGTGTTGCTTTTCTTGTATATCACCAATTGCCACTTTTGCATTAGGACATGCAGCATAGAGCTCCTCCAAGAATTATTTGCAACCCTCATAATCCAACCATGATCAATGTCCATAGGCCATGCAACATTCTCATACAATCCATACTCAATGATAATCTCAGACTCGTGATCAAGCAAAGAAACACAAGGAGTTTCATGCTCCCCTATTTTCACTACTATTTCAGTGGTAGCCCTGGCCCAGTGATTTCTTGTGTAATGACTTTGCGGAATAAATCCTATAGTCTCTTCCCCATATTGTTGCATCTGCCTTACTCCACCATGCATATTGCTACAATAAAATGCATTTTCAGCCACTTTTTTCTCTTTTCCACATGTTGTCCACAGATTAGTAGCATCCTACATAGATAAACCAGTACTTACATCATGCTCATATTCAGCCCGAATACCCAATAAACCAGTTTCTCTTCAAATTGTAGCAATGCACTAGTGGTGTCACCAAGAAATTGATACTTTCTCTTAATTATGTCAATGATTTCATCATGAAATCCCCGCTTGGCGATGCCAAGCACCTCTCCCAAGGTGAATTCCACTCAACTATTTAAGATTCATTTTTCAAGAACCTTCTGAAGATCCGTCGTTGTCTCAATATTAGACTAGAGCTTATATCCTGGCTGATTACCCTTCTTTTTTCCCTCTTAATTGCTATCTTGTTTTTTCTCCTAATCAACCTCTTCCATAACATGCTCGGGAGGTGGCTGATTCATAGCTTTAGGCTGATCCACACTTCTTCTTGTTATTCTTGTAGGTGTCCCTGCATTATCTTCATCTCTCTTTCATTTCTCTTCCACAAGTACATCCATGTTTTGCACCTTTGCTAAATATGCATCTCGAGGAAGTTATTATATGTATATCCTCCACATCACGTGCGTTCAAGGCCTATTTATAAATATCATTATCTGTGAACTTTTTATTAATAAAACATAACCCTTTTTAGTTCAATCTATAAATAACCCCTTTATATTACACCCTTTTGTATGTAAAAATTGTATTTTAAAAATACCTTATTTTGGACCCATATGATGCACACATATATTCATGAGTAACTTACCCAAGATATACATACATTGAATATGCATCTATCGGCGATTCCCAACTAGTTATGTCACGAATGTCTTGTCCTCTAGCATGAGACATTTCACTATCAGTAACTTTTCTCTTTTCAGATGCATGCAAAGCATGTGTCCATATTGCAGCCTTTGGACCAACCATCACTTGGCTAAGTATTCTATCCAATTGCAGACCAAAAGTAGAAGCATATATAGCCGCATAAGCATTCGAACAATCAAGTCTTCCAACAACTTTTGCATACCTCCATTTCCAAAATTCAAAGCAAGAGGCAATCCCATTTCTTGTGCATTGATCTTGCCATCTTTCCAAAATATGATGTCATGCCAAGGCCTCCTAATAAGTAGCACAATCCTTCCTTTCATGCTGCAAACTATCACACCACATACATCTTTTCCTTGGTTTAGGGGCTACTACCCATCCCCTTTCCTCTTTTACTTTCTCATCCAATTTTGCAACCTTCAACTGAAGATCCCACATCCCTTTGCCCAATTCATCTAATACATATTCTCTAACACTGGGAATAGCAGGTGCAGCCATAGGGTTAGCCATAGAAGTAGATGGCTTACTGGATACATAAATTTTTTTGCCCGTAATAGTGGGCGGGCTAGATACATGCAATCTTTCTCTTCTTCTATGCTTTTTCGCCAGTGCGATAACATCTTTCTTAACATGCATCCACTCTATTTTAAGACATGTCTCTGTAATCGGATCCTCTAATAAATCATCAAGCTTATCTTGAAGCTCAAGATCTGCTGCTTGTAGAAACAATTCAATCTTCTAACTTGCAAGAGCTTGTTGTTCTGCAAGATCTAACTACTCAAACCGACTTTCGAATTCTCTTAATAACTCTGTAGCCAAAAGACCCTTATTGGGTTGTAGAACCCACTCTTGGAAAGTCTTGTGGGTAATCAAACTCATGTCTTCAATGTAAAATTCTTCTTGTAGACCAAAAACATTCATATCAACTGCGATCACGTTGCACACGATTTTGCAAATTCTTCTTTTTTCATGAAATCTTCAAAACTGGTTGAAAAAACAACTTGCTTTTTACATGTCACCCAATTCTAGAAGTTTTCATAGATTTTTAGGATATTTATAAGAAATAATATCCAAAATATAAAAAATAGGCTAAACTTGTCAAAAAATCTAGTATTTTTGAACCTTCCATACCATTGACACTAGAACTAATGACTAAGATGACATTGACTCTCTAGATCAATAAGAAAGCCAAGATGATGCATTCCATGTTTTTTCACATTGTGTCTGCGTGGTGTCATGACAACGTCACTTTGCTCTATGCATTGCACTATAAGGCTCCCTGGTGTGCGTTCTCACATCTATGCCAGATGGGTTGGGATACATTGATGCACCATCAACTATGTATACTGGCATACTCCCTCTGCTCTATTGCTCTTGTGGATTTCTTAATTGGTTGTGAGATATGGGTTCTCTTCCTTCCTCATTGAGTGACATGAGTTATGGGTTGAGTGAGTGGTTTATCATTCTTACATGGGTGCTTGTTGAGCTAAGTGCTATATTCTTTGACGTCGATGACTTACTAGTACTTCATCAACAACACTACCTCATTGGGTGCTGCTGCATTGTCTCTACCATGATGGATGTATATTGTGACAACTTTGACATTCAGTGTGTCGATGATAGTCCACTTTGACCATCTGAACATGCCAAGTGTGTGTGTGTGTGTGTGTGTGTGTATGTGTGTATGTGTGTGTGTGTATGTGCAATGTTTAAAGTGTGAGGATGCATCCTTGCATGTCTCATCTGTATACAATCATGAACACGTCGCTATATGATCTTTAAACGATATAGTGTCTTCTCTATTCCCTGTTGGGGTCCCTTTCCCACCCAACCATCCTATTCCACCCCATATATAGGGTCTTTTCTTGCCCATTTAGCCATTTTCCTCGTTTTGCCGTTCTTCCATGTGAATGCACACTTCGTTTACCAAAACTGACATCTAACCTTATCCTTTTGTTCATCCCTTCGGGTTGGATATTTTTTCCTTTTAGAATCTCATGTTTCAACCTTCAATTTATATGTTATTAATTCTTGATCACCTTTATGCTCTTCGATTGTATTTTCATGTAAATGTACTCTGTGTTTTCTCGAATTGACATCTAATCTTACACCCATGTTCGTACCTTTGAATATGACATTTTTCCTTTTCATTACTCTCTGTTTCGAGCAACAGTTTCTCAATTATTAATTCTTGAAGGATTTTATGGAAATCAAATGCAAACGTGTCTTTTTCACACCAAAAATGCACTTTGACCTTCTAGCCCTGATCCTTCCCCTTTCTTGGACATTTTTTCTTTTTACAACCCATCTTTTTTATGTATGGATTGTTTGTTATTCATTTTTTTATATTTGCAAATATTTCTTATGTATTCTTTCCTATTTTTTTCCATGTAAACATGCATTTTTCTTGTAAGAATGGTGGGCTCCTTAGATAGCCTTGAGCTTGCATCCAATTGAACTTTTTTTCTTTTTTCTCCCCTTCATTCTAGCACATAGATTTTGTGTTATTAATTTTTTATTTTTTAAACTCGTATTTTTATCAAATTTTCCATGTGAATGTGTCCTCTTGCAACACCGAAACCACGTTTTGACATGACATCCTTGTCAAATGCTACTACCTTGATACTTTTCCTTTTTGCACTATGTTTTGACTTAGGGATCTTTTTGAATCAATGTCTATTTCACTTTTCATATGTGTTTTTGCCATTTTTCCATGTGAACACCCATGTTTCTCATCGAACCTATTTTTTGATTTGATTGCCATGGTCGTATTGTCAAATTGAACATTTTTTCTTTTTACTACACTCCATTCTGACAAGTAGATTTTTTGTTATTAATTTTCGATCAAGTTTTCAATTTCGTTTTTTACAAATTTTCCATGTGAATGCACGTTTTTCATGTCGGACGTATCATTTTGTTGTCCATCCTATTCCCCCAATCGTCTTGCCCACTTTTCTTTTTTACGGCACATCAATTTGATGCCAAGATCTTTTCAAAATAAATTTTTCTTGTGTGTCCATGCGACCGCCTGGTTTTCACCTCGAAATGAGTGCCGCCTATTCCGAAGTCTTGCGGCCAACCCACTTGTGCTCCTCCCCTTTCCATCAGCTCTTGGCAACACAATTTTTTTTGCCTACTCCGTGCACTTTCAATTTCTCCCTTTATTTAAAAAAAAAAAACAACAACAATAAAGAAAATTACCCCTCCCCCACCCATCCGTGTCCCTCCCTCCCTTCCTCCCTCCCTCCCCCCTCTCTCTCTCTCTCTCTCTCTCTCTCTCTCTCTCTCTCTCTCTCTCTCTCTCCTCTTCTTCTTATTCTTCTTCTTTCTCTCTTCCCATCTTTGTCCCTCCTCCCTACCCTCCCTTCTCGCTAGGCCTGCCTATTGAGTCCCTATTCCGCCTACACCCTACCACCTATCCTGCCCCCCTACACAACCCCTATCCCACCCCACCCAGCCCTTATCCCCCTACCCAACATCTATCTCACCCTGCCTAGTCCCTATCTCCTATCGGCCCGCCGCCAGCCCAATGCCAATCCTACCTCTCCTACCCTCCAACCCACCCAGCTCCCATCCCACCCCACCTAGCACATTCTCCGGCTCTCTAGCCACCAATGCGTCTCCCCATGCCCCTCCTTCCACCTCTCCCACCACCTCTTCCTCACTCCCTTCCCTCCTCCTCCTGCACCACCTCTTTCTCCTCCTCGCCATCTCTCTCCCCCCCCCCCCTATAGCCCCTGTTCCCACACACCCCCGTGACCCCCTTTCCCCCCATCATCTTCGAACCCCTCATTCCCCTTATGCAACCCCCATTTTCATGCCCCCACATGAAGTCTCTCTCTCCAAAACCCCTATTCCCCTTGGTATGCCCTTGTTTCCACACAGCCGCACGTGTTTCCAACCCTGCCACCATCAGCACTAGTGCTACTATTTGTGTGGTGCTTGTTCGCCTATTGATCGTGCGTGGATCTTTGTGTTCATGCGTATGTGGTTGATTGGTTGTTGTTCACACGTGAGGGTGCATGTGTTGTCTTGACTATGTCGTGGAGCTCATATAGCTGTTGTTCACGTGTGCAACAAAATTTAATAAAATGTTTACTAAAAATCCTTACAAACAAAAAAATCCTAAAAAGTTTGCAAATTTTCTTTTGAAAATCATTACAAAATGACTAACATTTTTTGAAATATCTAATTCAATTAAAAATTGTGAAAAATGTTTAAAAAAGCTAAAATAAAATCAATTAAAAAGTTAAAAAATCCTTGAATTTCATAAAAATTTAAAAATATAGCAAAAAAATTTTCAAAAATCTTTTAAACATTTCAGGACATATCATTTTTACATTTTGAGTTGAAAAGAAAACAATGTTAAAAGAAAAAACTCGAGATAAAATAAAACAAACCAAACCAACCCAAACACATAACCATACATATCCCAATATTATTTATTTAACGTAAAAACACACACACACACACACACATGCAAACCACGTGGATTGACTACACCCCAAAATCCCTCTAACCCATTGTTTTTGTTTGTTTGTCTTTAAACAAAAAACAAAAACTAATAAATTGAGAAAAAATCCATAAAACTTCAAAATAAATCGTAAAAAATATATGCCATCTTTTTGTTTTTTTCTCCTTACGCTGATAATTTTTAGCTTGGCTAGATTGCATTTTGGGATCGTTTCATGGTCATGATTTTCTCTCCATCAATCGATTTTTCATGTGCTCATTCACATTAGGATGCATTCACACATCCTGTAGGTATCAAATTTTTCTCTTTCTTTTTGGTGCACCACAAACCACATTTAATTGCTAAAATGAACTCACTAATCCCTTTTTCATGTGCATTTGCACTCAACACACACCATTTAAATAAAAAATAAACCAACCGTCACTCTTGCACGTTGCATTGGCAAAAAATCACTCCACAAAAAATAATTTGTAAAAATAAATATGCATTTAGAGAACGTCATAGTCGGGTTCAAAGTTTGTGGTTTGTTTAATCCACTGTGAACACATAATAATTTTCTTTAACTAATAAAAGGAACTAGTGTTTTCTTTGTTAAGGTTATTCCCCTAATAAAACAATTCACCTATTGATAATAATTAATAAAATTCACCTAATATTAAATTTGAATCTATCTACATTGCACATACATTATCTCATTAATGAATGTGCTACGTGGGTATGAGAATGACACAATCTATTAATTAGTCCATGTTGTCAAGTATAGTCCTCGATCTTGGTTTTGTCATGTCAGTTTGGTGAAGTTTGTTGTGTTTCTAGTATTTTTATGGTCACGCTGATGTACTTTGGGATATGATGTATATGTATGTGTGTGTATTTGCTTGATACAAGGGATCAAGTGCCTGTATGTTTGCATCTTACAAAGTTATCGATCACACATATGGGTAAGTCATGCCAATTTTTTTCTAGGATGTGGTTTGCTTTGGGTGGTCTTTGATCTTATTTGTTTTTTGTTCTACTATTTGGAGGCCTTCTTTGTGTCTGTCTATATGGTGTATGTATTTCATTCTCATTGAATAGCACCTCGAACTCCTCCCCCAATCCAATATATTCATTTGGTCAATCACAACTATTCTCAATTATTGGAATCATACCTTATTACTAAGGCCAGCTTATCCCATTTTGTGGCTTTCTCATTGCCACTCATTCCCAATGATCCTACCTTGTTGATGACTTCTTAACCTCTTATACCAAGCAGTTTGGTTTTGTCCATGGTACCACTGTCCTAATGACACCTTGAGGCTTGGGAAAGGCCTTGTCTCTTCCCTACCTTGGGGAGACCTTACCAATAAGCCACCAACTCTTTTCCAATGCGAACATTATGAAGCTCTTGTAGAGACATACTAAGGACTTATTGGATGCTAAATGGGTCATCACTACATCCAATGTTTGCATTTCCATGATCTCTGATCCATTTTGGAAGCACTTGTGTTAGTTCCTTCAAGACAACATGCTTGCTAAGACTCCATCTAATTACGTGATGCTTCAACAAACCATCTGACAATTTTTGTGGATTGAATATACACTGTGCTTTTCATGCTTGTTGAGTTGTGAGTGTATTGAAGCAAAAGCAACACAAAAATGCAAAACACAAAACTCAAATCTTTTTACTTGGACAATCCATGTATTAATGTTGTAGATGCAACTTTGACAGTGTGAGCATTGAAGCACAAAAGATAAAAGAGGCAATGTAAAAAATCAAAACTCAAACTTCTCTTACATGAATAATTTGTGTCATACTATTGTGGATTAGACGTGCATCATGCTTGTCATAGTTCTTTGGTTGTATGTGCATTGAAGAAAGGGAAGTGATCAAAACTCAAAAAACTCAAAACACACAATGCAAGAATTAAATACATAGTCATTGTTTCATTGTTTGGTTGGTTGTTGCTTGTTGGCTTTTGATAATTAGGATCCTTTGTACCTAGATTTAGAGTTCCTTTGTACTAAAAGATCATCATCATCATAGTTTATACTCACACTAAAAGTTTACTCATATTCATAGTTCACTCACATTCCTAATATACTCACATTCAAAATTTATGACCTGCACATACATCAGTTTAATCCACTCACTTCCACCTGCTCACTCCTTCACATCATTCTAGAGATTTAGAAGAATAGAAACACACAAGAAACCACATAAGAACTTTAATTTTCAAGAAGAGTAGCATTTGGCTTTTCAGAGCCTAAGAATTGGTTGATGTGCCTCATAGCGGGCTAGGCCATAGGTTTACAAGTCTTAAAATATTCAAAGTTAGCAATAAGGAGAAACCTTCCCATCCATCTATCCATTGACAATATGATTGAACTAGCAACTCAAGAACCTAGGCCATAGCTAGTAGATTGGATGGGGACAGATACATTCATAAAGATTGACCTTAGATGCATTGAATGTGGCATCACTCATATGTATCGTGACCAACACGTAAGGCATCTAGTAGTACGCTTACACAATCCATAGAGCCTAACATCCGAAAGGTTAAAGCCACCAACACTAACCTAGAAGATAAATAGCTAATACTTCATGCATGTCTCAGGGTCAAACTAACTACCAAGGAAGAGCTCTCCATTGATGCTCTCACTGACAAAGGTTATGATTACAACATCATGACTTATGATGTATGGATTGTGGTTGATCAACCTAAACTAGTCCCAAAAAATAAAATCATCAAAGTTTATGGAGGATCATCCTATTCCCTCCTAGGATGATGCAAGATTCTTCAAACTATAGAGACTGAGAGCATGTCCATTGTTTTCTATGTGCTTCCAAACTGATAAGATATGGGTAGAGAGGATTTTCTTGGAAGAACTTTCAAGCATATGACCAGATGTATGTGGACTGTGAAGCATAGTGCATACACTTGAGCTTACCAAATGTCCAAATTGTAACTACTTTCAGCAAAGGGAACCTTGTCTCTTCTTCAAAGATAGGTAAGGAACCTATCTCTGAGTCAAACCACAAAGCTAGGGTGGAAGGCCAAAGAATTATAAAGAAACTCCTCAAGGAAAAAATGGACCAAAAAGAACCAATTAGTAGGAATCCTCCTGGAATCAAAGGAAAGAACAAAGCTACTAAAAATACCACCACAACTTCTCAAGTTGATGAAAATAGAAATGCATCTAGAAGGAATAGAAGACCCAAGGCATATAATCAGAAGTATCAATGGAAAGCTTGTTGAGAAATCAAATGATGTATGCCCATAGAGGCTGAATGTATGCCATAGAGGCTGAATGTGTTCCCAAAAGAGGCTTGCCCATAAGTGGCTTTGTATGGAAGATATGAGAAAAGATGTATGCTCTAAAATCTCTAGGAAGAGATGTTCAAAATCCCATATGCACAATGAGGAGAAAGGTACTATCCAAAAAGCTATAAAGGCATGTACTTGGTTGACACTCATAACAAAGCAATGGAACTATTACTTTGAGTCACTATTAGTGTCATTGTCCATCTTACACAAGAATGTATTTATGAGTCCAATCTAATCTATATTGGAATCTAATTCACTTGTGTAATAGTTAGTCTATTTAAATCTATGTCATCATGAGTTGTACATTCATCTTCCATCCTCCATAGCTTCTACCATGCTCTAGATCTTGTGTTTATCAACATGGTATCAGAGCTTAACTGAGCATGGCACTGCTTCTCTGGACTCTTCTCACTCTCAATCCCTCTCTAGCTCAGTCCAAGCTTAGGTTGAGTATCTAACTTCATCTCCTCACTTGAATCACACTCTATCTACATGTCTGCCATAGCTAGAACAAGACCAACCCATATTGGAGCCCCTGATTCTCTAGAATTAGGGCATATCTTCACTTGCTTTCTTTTGGGGGATTCTTTCCAAGCTTCGGGTGCAACTTCTCATTAGGTTGCATCATGACATTGGTCACTCATTGGTTCAGCATTGCGTGATTTCATCCTCGTTGTCTGAAAATGCGTCTTGGTCGTACGGTTGCTGCCACATGCACACAACATGCCATTGCTTCTATGAGCCTAGGGAAATGGAAGCCCACTAAAAGAGCTTCATACTCACCAAGTGACTCACTAGAACAGTCACTCTATGCACTCAAAATGGAGAAAAACCAGTCGGGCATGTTAACCCTAATGACAAGCAACCATAGATAACTTCCTAAAGCTTCATTTTTCACTTTATTCTCTCACTCCTCCAAGCTCACCAGAGTTCTTGCCACTCTGATTCACTGGCCTACTGATTCTCTAGTAAGATCTAATCAGCAAAGAGAGGAAGTTCTTAAAGTTTTTGAAGTCTTGAGGACCTCAAGCATCAACACCATAGACATTAACATTCAAGCTTCATTTCTCGTGGCCCAATCTTGGTAAACTCAAGTCTTTGCTACTGAGAATTTCTCAGACTTTAGCAAACACAACCTCATTTCAGCAAGCATTCAAGTGATTTACCAGCAAGGAAGGGACTCAAAATGAGGGACAAGAAGAGCAAAGTCAAGCTCAAAGAAGCTGCAAGCAAAGTAAAGAGTGACAAAGCAAGCAAAATAAAGGACAAGATGTTGTAAGATCTCAGAAGAAAATCCAATGTAATGTCAAGCAATGAGCCAATCCCAAAAGCTATGTATCACAAGATTTATGTAATAGTTCAACGAGTCATGTCAAGTCACATCAATGTAGCCATCTCAAACTCATTGAGAAAGAAGACCAAAAGGACCTCACAAAGAATACTAGAGCACAAAATAATGAAGAACAAGTCAAAGATGAAGAGGATGAAGACCAAGGAGTCCAAGAAGATCAAAGACACCCAGATTATCGAGAAAAGCAAAGGATGCCAAAGAAGCATGAAGAAGATAAAGAAAGTTATGTTGATGACAATAAAGAAATTTTCCCATAGTGGATCTTTATTTCCCATAGTGCATCTTGTTTTTCCCATAGTCGATCTTGTGTTGCCATAGTGGATGTTGTAAAAACACTACCAAAAATGTAAAGTTTGAAGCCTTAAATTGACTAGGCTACCAAAGAGCTAGTCTCCCGCCATGTCATCATGTAGGGGGGGCAAAAGTCAGCAAGGGTAGAGACTCATCATTTGAGGGGGGGTGTTGAGAAATCAAATGATGTATATCCATAGAGGCTGAATGTATGCCCATAGAGGCTCAGTGAGGAGAATGGTACTATCCAAAAAGATATAAAGGCATGTACTTGGTTAACACTCATAACAAGGCAATGGAACTATGAGTTTGAGTCACTATCAGTGTCATTGTCCATCTTATACAAGAATGTGTTTATGAGTCCAAGCTAATCTATCTTGGAACCTAATTCACTTGTGTAAGAGTTAGTCTATTTAAATCTATGCCATCATGAGTTGTACATTCATCTTCCATCCTCCATAACTTCTGCCATGCTCTAGATCCCTTGTTTATCAACATGGTATTAGAGCTCAGCTAAGCATGGCACTGCTTCTCTAGTCTCTTCTCATGCTCTCAATCCCTCTCCATCTCAGTCCAAGCTTAGGTTGAGCATCTAACTTCATCTCCTCACTTGAATCACACTCTATCTACATGTTTGCCATAGCCAGAACAAGACCAGCCCATCTTGGAGCCCGTGATTCTCTAAAACTAGGGCATATCTTCACTTTCTTTCTTATGGAGGATTCTTTCCAAGCTCAAGGTGCAACTTGACTTGCTTTCTTATGGAGGATTCTTTCCAAGCTCAAGGCGCAACTTCTCATTAGGTTCCATCATGACATTGGCCACTCGTCAGTTTAGCATTGCGTGATTTCATCCTCGCTATCTAAAAATGTATTTTTCTTGGTCGTACAGTTGCCGCCATGCACACACCATGTCGTTACTTCTATGAGCTTAGGGAAATGGAAGCCCACTAAAAGAGCTTCATACTCACCAAGCGACTCACCAGAATAGTAACTCTGCACACTCAAAATGGAGAAAAATCAGTTGGGCCTACTAACCCTAATTACAAGCAACCATAACTAAATTCGTAAAGCTTCATTTTTTACTTTATTATCTCACTCCTCCAAGATCATTGGAGTTCTTGCCACTCTGATTCACTGGCCTACTTATTCTCCAACAAGATCTAATCATCAAAGAGAGGAAGTTCTTGAAGTTTTTGAAGTCTTGAGGACCTCAAGCATCAACACCATAGCCATTAACATTCAAGCTTCATTTCTCGTGGCCCAATCTTGGTAAACTCAAGTCTTTGCTACTGAGAATTTCTCAGACTTCAGCAAACACAACCTCATTTCAGCAAGCATTCAAGTGATTTACATCAAGGAAGGGACTCAAAATGAAGGACAAGAAGAGCAAAGTCAAGCTCAAAGAAGCTGCAAGCAAAGTAAAGAGTGACAAAGTAAGCAAAATAAAGGACAAGATGTTGTAAGATCTCAGAAGAAAATCCAATGTAATGTCAAGCAATGAGCCAATCCCAAAAGCTATGTATCCCAAGATTTATGTAATAGTTCAACCATTCATGTCAAGTCACATCAATGTAGCCATCTCAAACTCACTGAGAAAGAAGACCAAAAGGACCTCACAAAGAATACTAGAGCACAAAATAATGAAGAACAAGTCAAAGATGAAGAGCATGAAGACCAAGGAGTCCAAGAAGATCAAAGACACCCAGAATATCGAGAAAAGCAAAGGATGCCAAAGAAGCATGAAGAAGATAAAGAAATTTATGTTGCTGACAAAAGAATTTTTCCCATAGTGGATCTTTATTTCCCATAATGCATCTTGTTTTTCCCGTAGTCGATCTTGTGTTGCCATAATGGATGTTGTAAAAACCCTACCAAAAATGTAAAGTTTCAAACCTTAACTTGACTAGGCTACCAAAGAGCTAGTCTCCCGCCATGTCATCATGTAGGGGGGGCAAAAGTCAGCAAGGGTAGAGACTCATCATTTGAGGGGGGGTGTTGAGAAATCAAATGATGTATGTCCATAGAGGCTGAATGTATGCCCATAGAGGCTCAGTGAGGAGAATGGTACTACCAAAAAAGCTATAAATGCATGCACTTGGTTAACACTCATAATAAGGCAATGGAGCTATGAGTTTGAGTCACTATCAGTGTCATTGTCCATCTTATACAAGAATGTGTTTATGAGTCCAAGCTAATCTATCTTGGAACCTAATTCGCTTGTGTAACAGTTGATCTATTTAAATCTATGTCATCATGAGTTGTACATTCATCTTCCATCCTCCATAACTTCTGCCATGCTCTAGATCCCGTGTTTATCAACATGGTATTAGAGCTCAGCTGAGCATGGCACTGCTTCTCTAGTCTCTTCTCACGCTCTCAATCCCTCTCCATCTTGGTCCAAGCTTAGGTTGAGCATCTAACTTCATCTCCTCACTTGAATCACACTCTATCTACATGTTTGCCATAGCCAGAACAGGACCAGCCCATCTTGGAGCTCGTGATTCTCTAAAACTAGGGCATATCTTCACTTGCTTTCTTATGGAGGATTCTTTCCAAGTTCAAGGCGCAACTTCACTTGCTTTCTTATGGAACATTCTTTCCAAGCTCAAGGCGCAACTTCTCATTAGGTTGCATCATGACATTGGCCACTCGTCAGTTTAGCATTGCGCGATTTCATCCTCGCTATCTAAAAATGTGTTTTTCTTGGTCGTACAGCTGCCGCCATGCACACATCACGTCGTTACTTCTATGAGCTTAGGAAAATGGAAGCCCACTAAAAGAGCTTCATACTCACCAAGCGACTCACCAGAACAGTCACTCTGCACACTTAAAATGGAGAAAAATCAGTTGGGCCTGCTAACCCTAATTACAAGCAACCATAACTAAATTCGTAAAGCTTCATTTTTCACTTTATTATCTCACTCCTTCAAGATCACTGGAGTTCTTGCCACTCTGATTCACTAGCCTACTTATTCTCCAACAAGATCTAATCAGCAAAGAGAGGAAGTTCTTGAAGTTTTTGAAGTCTTGAGAACCTCAAGCATCAACACCATAGCCATTAACATTCAAGCTTCATTTCTCGTGGCCCAATCTTGGTAAAATCAAGCCTTAGCTACTGAGAATTGCTCAGTATTCAGCAAACACAACCTCATTTCAGCAAGCATTCAAGTGATTTACCAACAAGGAAGGGACTCAAAATGAAGGACAAGAAGAGCAAAGTCAAGTTCAAAGAAGCTGCAAGCAAATTAAAGAGTGACAAAGCAAGAAAAATGAAGGACAAGATGTTGTATGATCTCAGAAGAAAATCCAATGTAATGTCAAGCCATGAGTCAATCCCAAAATCTATGTATCTCAAGATTTATGTAATAGTTCAACGAGTCATGTCAAGTCACATCAATGTACCCATCTCAAACTCATTGAGAAAGAAGACCAAAAGGACCTCACAAAGAAGACTAAAGCACAAGATAATGAAGAACAAGTCAAAGATGAAGAGCATGAAGACCAAGAAGGAGTCCAAGAAGATCAAAGACACCCAGAATATCAAGAAAAGCAAAGGATGCCAAAGAAGCATGAAGAAGATAAAGAAAGCTATGTTGCTGACAACAAAGAAATTTTTCCATAGTGGATCTTTATTTCCCATAGTGGATCTTGTTTTTCCCATAGTGGATCTTTATTTTCCTTAGTGGATCTTGTGTTGCCATAGTGAATATTGTAAAAACCCTACAAAAAATGTAAAGTTTCAAGCCTTAACTTGACTAGGCTACCAAAGAGCTAATTTTGGTGCGCAGATTGGATGCCGTATGCTTGCGTAGTGAATACCGAAAGGTCCCCAAGAACAAAAGAACTCTACTTTTTGCACAAAAGTCAAGGTAAAAAGCATGCACGACATGAACAAGAGACCAATTGAGTGCAATCTCCCCCCATGCCTTGTGTGAGCGCTCCACAAAGCATGTATTTTATGTATTAATCATCTTCAAGCTCAAATAATAGCCCAAATTACAAAATAGCACGCTTTTGGCTTTTGAGTTTGCTTTAGCACAAAATAGAAATAAAGCTAATGGGTGGGCGCCCAAAGAGTCAGGCATACCCAATACAATGTCCAAATACAAATATCATATCCAACGCCTCAATAAATAGGCGTGACAAAATATAGATGCCATGCCTAAGGTATGAGCCCATCAAAATATAAGTGATAACTTGAATACTCGTTATCCTCCAATGCTTTCCTCTGCCACTGCTGCTATCTCTACACATCAACTGAAGCATTCACAATCGTTAGTAAAATAATACAATTAAACCGACAAAAGTGAATACCTAGCAGTCTTCAGCTACATAAATAAATCAACTGGTTAGAAATCAATCCTAACCTTAATTTATTACGAGTGCGCACTCTAAACTCATAAACGTTTATTAATTTAAAATGTATTTTACGGAATCACCCGCTATGGAATCACCCATGTACACACTAAATTAATGAAACGCCCAAAAAGGATAGGTGTCCCCATCAACTTCTCGCACAAAGAATCCTCTTTATGTATGAGCCCCGGTCAACAAAGTTTACGGAATCCACCATAAAACCTCACAGAATCCACCATGAGATATGCCTCCTGGAATCATAGTGAATGCCGGAAGGTCCCCACGAACAAAAGAACTCTACTTTTTTTCTGGATTAGCATATAGTTTATTATCTTTCAACAACTTGAAAACCAAAGACAGATGTTCATAATGTTCTTTCTCATTTTGACTAAACACCAAGATATCATCAAAGAATACAATAACACAATGCTGATAATTCAAAAATATACGGTTCATCATTCTACTAAATGTAGCAGGTGCATTAGTCAATCCAAAAGGCATCACTAAAAATTCATAATGACCAAATTGTGTTCTAAATGCAGTCTTGAATATGTCAGACTTATCTAATCTCACCTGATGATAACCAGATTTAAGATCTATTTTACTAAATATGGTAGAACCTTGCAGTTTATCCATAAGGTCATCGACTCTAGGAATTGGATATCTATTCTTTATTGTGATCTTATTTAAAGCACGATAGTCAATGCACATACGATAAGTATTATTCTTCTTCTTTACCAACAAAATAGGTGCACCAAATGGAGAACTACTAGGTCTAATCAATCCTCTATTTAGTAATTCCTCAACTTGATTTTGAATTTCTTTTTGCTCTATCTGGTTATGCCTATATGGTGCTTTACAAGGTGGTTGTGTACCAGGAATTAAATCTATTTTGTGGTCTTCTGGACGTGAAGGAGGTAAACCAGGTGGTAGATCTTCTACAAAACAGTCTTTAAATTGTGCAAGAAATTCTTTATGCCTAGGGTGCATATGTTTTTCTTTAACTTGCAGTTCATTCGCCCAAATTAGATAAGATTTGCTACTTTTGCGCAATGCATGTTTAGCTTGAGTATGAGAAAGCAGTGGAAAAGCATTAGATGCATGCATACCATACAATGTAATATGTTTTCCTTGAAATTGAATATTAATTGAATGTGTGGAATAATCTATATCAGGGTTATGCTGATGACGCCAAGGCATACCTAAAATAATATCACTGGACTGTAATGGTACAACTAGAAAATTCCTTCTTTCAGTGTATTCACCAATTTGAATTTTTAAATCATGCACCTCTTGTGTTCCATTATACCTTGTGCCTAAGAATGCTGCTTTAATGCGATAATGTGTAGGAACAGTTTGTAATTTCAATTCTTTCACTAACTTTGCAGAAATAAAATCATGAGTACTACCATCATCATGCAAAATAATCTTTTCTTCTCCATGCACTAAACATTTCATTGTCAATAAAGAATGCGGAGTTGGCATACCTGGTAAAGTATTCGAAGGAGTAGTAATGTCGTCTTCATCTTTCGTGAAATCAGGCATTTCTTCATGTTCGTCATCTTCCATTGCTCCAAGGTAGTTGATATGGACAGGTGGCTTCTTCAATTGGCAATTGGCTGCTAGATGTCCAGGTTGGTGGCATTTGTAACACACTATAGGTTTGCCTTTAGATACATTGTTTGCAATGGCAGGAAGTCTAGGAATATTAGGATTTGGTTGTGAAATTGGCTTGGGGTTTTGATTGGTATTGGATGGTAAAGCAGGTGGTTTTGCCCAAGACTTACGGAAAGATGATGAAGGAAAATGACATTGATTAAATCTTCTAAAATTTGAATTGAATTGCTTAAATCCATAGTTACCATTGGCTTGAAATTGCTGTGGATGCTTGTCTCTTCCTGGAAGCTTGTCTTCAGTGTCATGAGGTAAAGAAATTGCGTCTTCAAGAGTTGCAGGCTTGAACATATTGACTTCAGCGTAGTAATGCCCAAGTAATCCAGACATATACTTGCGCTTGTGTGTCGCTTCAAGTACGTCTTCAAGCATGCGTAACTGGATTAATGCATTCTAAAAGCATTCGGTGTACTGAGGAATAGGCTCACGATCTCTTTGCTAAAGAAGGTCCCATTGCTTTATGGATTTTTCATGGAATTGTGGAGGAAGGAAATTCTGCATAAACTTCTTCTTGAAACTCTCCCAGGTAGTGGGACAATCTATACTCTTATGAACCACGGTCCACCAAAGAGATGCTCTACCCACTAAATGATCAGTGACGCACTTGATTTTATCTTTTTCTGCGTATGTTTCCTCATGAAAGTAATCATCAAATTGACTGATGAATGCAAGAACAGTTTTTCCATCTCGAGTGCCATTGAAAGTACGGAATTTGAAATTTCATTTACTTATATTTGTTTATTTGTGGATGGATTGAGCTTCGAGAGTCGCATCGATGGTACGTCAGATAAGATCTTCAGATTGTGGTTCTTCTTTGTCGGTAGTCGATCTTTGTAAATTAGCCAATTGAACTTGCAATGCTTGCTGAGCTTGTCGTTCTTCATCCAACTGCATCATAATTAAATCCAGCTTTTGCTCCATTGTAGGTTCAGGTAGATCGCCTTCAGCCATTAAATCATCCATATGTGGTTTCGTCATCCTGCAACAAGACCTCACACTCTCAAAATCCAATTAGCGGGATGAGCGTAGCTCAAGATTGGGTGTACAAGGCTTATATATTTTTGTGTGTGGCTTTCACAATCTTCGTCTTTGGCTATTGCGAGATTTGTAATCTTTGAAAAATCTACGTTTTGACCTTCTGCATGTGCTGAAACTGGTTCAACAAGTCTGCGTATGCGAATAGTACCTTCCAGAGAACAACTTTGTAGTTCGGAGCTTCTGCGCAGGAACAGTCCTTCTAGGAGTTTTGAACACAAGTCAGTTTTGACTTCAGGTGACTTGACTGACTTGCAGAGTTGCAGAACTTATGAAACTTGCAGAGTACCAGAACTTGCAGAACTTGAGTGACTTAGAAGACTTGCAAAATTTGTAGACTTTGAAGACTTAGAATATTAGGGAGCTTAGTAGCTTTAGTAACTAAGCTAATCGAATTTTTGTTTTTAGGACGTCAATATATTGTCGACGGATTCGACGCCGCCAAAAACATATTCATGCCGCCCGTTGCCGAATTTTATGGTACAAGCTCCTTAAAGCTTAATACTAAGCTTAGTAAGCTTATTAAGCTTTTAAGCTTATGGATTTTGAAGACTTATCTCTCTGTTTGTTGACGATTTGAAGAAGAGGATGTAGGAGTGGTCCTCCGTCGTTGCAGGCCGGTCCTTCACGATCAGAGGCTAGAAACAAAGGTTCTTGACCGCCATGAATCCACCCGTATCGACCGTTCGCGATGAGATTGATCGTAGAGCTTGATCGTTCCAGGAGCTCCGCCTTCGCTCAAGATGGGTAGCGATTGGAAGCTCTCAATCTCAGCTTCCATTTGATACCACTGGTGCGCAGATCCGATGCCGTATGCTTGCGTAGTGAATGCCGGAAGGTCCCCAAGAACAAAAGAACTCTACTTTTTGCACAAAACTCAAGGTAAAAAGCATGCACAACATGAACGAGACCAATTGGGTGCAATCTCCCTCCATGCCTTGTGTGAGCGCTCCACAAAGCATGTATTTTATGTATTAATCATCTTCAAGCTCAAATAATAGCCCAAATTACAAAATAGCACGCTTTTGGCTTTTGAGTTTGCTTTAGTACAAAATAGAAATAAAGCTAATGGGCAGGCACCCAAAGAGTCAGGCATACCCAATACAATGTCCAAATACAAATATCATAATCATGCACCCATGCGCATACAAAATAATAAACAAATATCAAATGCCTCAATAAATAGGCGCGACAAAATATAGGCGCCATGCCTAAGGTATGCGCCCATCAAAATATAAGTGATAACTTGAATACTCGCTATCCTCCAATGCTTTCCTCTGCCACTGCTGCTATCTCTACACATCAACTGAAGCATTCACAATCGTTAGTAAATAATACAATTAAATTGACAAAAGTGAATACCTAGCAGTCTTTAGCTACATAAATAAATCAACTGGTTAGAAATCAATCCTAACCTTAATTTATTACGAGTGCGCACTCTAAACTCATAAACGTTTATTAATTTAAAATGTATTTTACGGAATCACCCGCTATGGAATCACCCATGTACACACTAAATTAATGAAACGCCCGAAAAGGATAGGTGTCCCCATCAACTTCTCGCACAAAGAATCCTCTTTATGTATGAGTCCCGGTCAACAAAGTTTATGGAATCCACCATAAAACCTCACGCAATCCACCGTGAGATATGCCTCCTGGAATCAGATCTCCCACCATGTCATCATGTGGGGAGGCAAAAGTCAGCAAGGGTAGAGATTCATCATTTGAGGGGGGATGTTGAGAAATCAAATGATGTATGTCCATAGAGGCTGAATGTATACTCTTAGAGGCTGAATGTGTGCCCAAAAGAGGCTTGCCCATAAAAGGCTTTGTATGGAAGATATGAGAAAAGATGTACTCTCTAAAAGCTCTAGGAAGAGATGTTCAGAATCCCATATGCATAGTGAAGAGAATGGTACTATCCAAAAATTTATAAAGGCATGTACTTGGTTGACGCTCATAACAAGGCAATGGAACTATCAGTTTGAGTCATTGTCAGTGTCATTGTCCATCTTACGCAAGAATGTGTTTATGAGTCCAAGCTAATCTATCTTGGAACCTAATTCACTTGTGTAATAGTTAGTCTATTTAAATCTATGTCATCATGAGTTGCACATTCATCTTCCATCCTCCATATCTTCTACCATGCTCTAGATCCTGTGTTTATCAACAAAGCTAGCACAAAGCCATGATGGGTTCCCAAAATGTTGTTGCATGCTCAAGGGTTTTATGCTAGAAATTATTGGATTCGGTTGCCAAAAGAACCCACAAAGCCACCTCTATTGACCATTTCTCAAGGCCCATCAAAATCCAAAACAAGAGAAATAGAAAGAGACCTAAATGCAACTCTAAGTCAAGGACCAAGATACTTGCGGAGATACAAACAGACAAGCTAGTGACCAAGCAACTACTTCTTGAGATGCTTGTATCCATAATTCTAGAAGTGCAATAGTGTGAAGTTCTTGCTAATCCATAAGAGAAACCTATAATGATTGAGCAGTCATCACTAAGTTAGAAAGAGGACACAAAGCAGTCACTACTTTTGGTGATGCTACTCATGTTGAAATAGAAAGTCCAAGGAAGGTGAATATAGATTCCTCTAGTGTTGACAAGCACCAATCCACAAAAGTTTCTAGTCCTTCAAAACAACCAATGTCTCCCAACAATCAAGAACCTTTGTCATCCAAGCCAAAACAGAATATCTAGCAGCAACAACCTAGTGCAGCTCCTCACTTCACTAAAAAGGATCTAGAAGGGATAACTAAGAAAACATTACAGGATCAAGAACCTCCCTTTGAGAGTGGTCAAGAAAAAATTTGGAAATTTGAAGATTGAGACTACTCTTAATCAGTTTGTGGATCCCAATGTGCAATCATCTTTGATTGAAATGATTGACCAATTGACTACCTCAAGAGTTACTACTTCTGATTTTGAGGTAGAGCCCACATAGTCCCAACCTTTGGCTACAACCAAACCTATCATTTCAGCTAAGGAACAAGCATCTTGTACTTCAATCTCACAATAGAATACTAACTCTAAACCAAAGAGCACAATTAATCCCATGATTCACAAATCTTGTTCTTTCCGACCAGAACCTCTAGTGCATTGAAAGCTAGTTAAGAGATCTCTCATGGAGGCTTTAAAAAATATGGAGCAACAAAAGGATTAATCCAAGGTTATGAGTTTTAGGAAACTACATGAAATACTATTAACTTCACTCACTCATGCATATATCTATGTTGACATTGGAATTCAGATTGCCAAGGATGAAAAGCTCTTAGAAAGGGCTCTAATATGGTCGGAGAAATCACAAATTTATTGATGTCATCTAGCTATTGTGAGAGAATTCATGAAGAAAATGACCAAAGCAAAGCAAGAGAAGCATTGCTTGATTCTTGTGTTCCACCCAGTGGCGGTTGAAAAAAACCTAGGTGTAGTGTAATTCCACCTTCAATTTTGAGATTTCACCTTTTTATTTTGAAGGTTCAACCTACCTTAGGGTTTCTTATAGTTAAAGGTTTTTTATGTTCTTATTGTGGAAATTTGGGGTTTTTAATGTATATGGAGTTCACATAAATAAATAATTTATAGATAATTTTAAAATCATTAGTTTTTGTATATATATATATATGTGTGTGTGTGTATGTATGTATGTATGTATGCATGCATGCATGCATGCATGCATGCATGCATGCATGCATGCATGTATGTATGTATGCATGCATGTATGTATGTATGTATGTATGCATGCATGCATGAATGCATGCATGTATGTATGTATGTATGTATGTATGTATGTATAAATACATATTATCCTTAACGTTAAGAGTTAAGAGTTAAGAGTATAAAAATGTTATAACTTATTAGAATGCAAATGTTACATTCTAAAAAAAGAGAGAACTACAAGTATAAAAACCACAATTTGCCTCCTAGAGGCTCAAATTGCAAATTGCAATCTTATCTTTTCAATTTCTCTATTCTCTAACTCTCATAAGTCACAACTCACAAGTAAGTACATGTGCTCCTCAACTTGAGTCTTAAGCTCAAACTTTGGTATGTAGTTGCTTCTCTCTTTCTCCCCCTTGTGTTTCTATGGTGGGCATTGCTATAGAATCTGAAGGTGGAGAATGGTACTTGAATCAGTAGTTGTTGTCTATAGTGCTACTTGAAGCATATTTTCTCTAGCCGTAGGCTGCACCTTTTATGAAAATGAGAGAGAGAGAGAGAGAGAGAGAGAGAGAGAGAGAGAGAGAGAGAGAGAGAGAGAGAGAGAGAGAGAGAGAGAGAGAGAGAGAGAGAGAGAGAGAGAAGAGTTGGTAGACATTGTCAAGTGACCCTGCAAGCAAACATGATGAATCATGATCTCTCTCTCTCTCTCTCTCTCTCTCTCTCTCTCTCTCTCTCTCTCTTATAGAACTTGTCGAGTCATGAGTCCTCGTGACTCCCCACGTGTGACCTGTATTATTGAGATCTAATTGACCAATGATGACTCATGAGTCATAGACTCATGATGCAACCTAATAGGCACAAACGAATTCCATGTTCCAACATCTAAATTGTAGTTGAGTATGCTTTCTTCTATTAATGTATTGCATAAATTTTGCTTTCATGCAAATCAGGAAGTCATGGTGGAACTTGGCACAACCATGGCCATTGTAATCTCCCTCCTGAGTCATTTACTATGTTCATGGGTGGCATATATATATATATATATATATATATATCGTGTTGTGGCCTGCGACGGGCAAGGTGTGATGTTGCATGCAAACTTTGAACTAGGCAGCACAAAGTCAAAATACATCTATCTATCTATCTATCTATCTATCTCTCTCTCTCTCTCTCTCTCTCTCTCTCTCTCTCTCTCTCTCTCTCTCTCTCTACTTACCTACCTACCTACCTATATGTACACACACACACACACACACACACACACACACACACACACACACACACACACACACACACACACACACACACACACACACACACACACACACACACACACACACACACATAGAGAGAGAGATCGTGTTGTGGCTTGCAGGCAAGGTGCGATGTTGCATGCAAACTTTGAACTAGGCAGCAAAAAGTCAAAATACATCTCTCTCTCTCTCTCTCTCTCTCTATATATATATATATATATATATATAGATCGTGTTGTTGCGGGTGGGCAAGGTGCGGTGTTGCATGCAAACTTTGAACTAGGCAGCACAAAGTCAAAATACCTCTCTCTCTCTCTCTCTCTCTCTCTCTCTCTCTCTCTCTCTCTCTCTCTCTCTCTATCTATCTATCTATCTATCTATCTATCTATCTATCTATCTATCTATCTATCTATCTATCTATCTATCTATCTATCTATCTATCTATCTATCTATCTATCTATCTATCTATCTATCTATCTATCTATCTATCTATCTATCTATCTATCTATCTATCTATCTATCTATCTATCTATCTATCTATCTATCTATCTATCTATCTATCTCTCTCTCTCTCTCTCTCTCTCTCTCTCTGTCTGTCTGTCTCTCTCTCTCTCTCTCTCTCTCTCTCTCTCTCTCTCTCTCTCTCTCTCTCTCTCTCTCTCTCTCTCTCTCTCTCTCTCTCTCTCTCTCTCTCTCTCTCTCTCTCTCTATCTATCTATCTATCTATCTATCTATCTATCTATCTATCTATCTATCTATCTATCTATCTATCTATCTATCTATCTATCTATCTATCTATCTATCTATCTGTCTGTCTGTCTGTTGTCTGTCTGTCTGTCTGTCTGTCTGTCTGTCTGTCTGTCTGTCTGTCTGTCTGTCTGTCTGTCTGTCTGTCTGTCTGTCTGTCTTGTCTGTCAGTCAGTCAGTCAGTCAGTCAGTCAGTCAGTCAGTCAGTCAGTCAGTCAGTCAGTCAGTCAGTCAGTCAGTCAGTCAGTCAGTCAGTCTCTCTCTCTCTCTCTCTCTCTCTCTCTCTCTCTCTCTCTCTATCTGTCTGTCTCTCTGTCTATTTGTTCTCTCTCTCTCTCTCTCTCTCTCTCTCTCTCTCTCTCTCTCTCTCTCTCTCTCTCTCTCTCTCTCTCTCTCTCTCTGTCTATCTGTCTCTCTATCTTTCTGTCTGTTTGTCTTTGTCTCTCTGTCTATTTGTCTATCTGTCTATCTATCTATCTAGGTAGCACAAAGTCGAAACACACACACACACACACATATATGTCTATTAGTCTATCTATCTATCTAGGCAGCACAAAGTCGAAATACATCTCTTGTGTGTGTGTGTGTGTGTGTGTGTGTGTGTGTGTGTGTGTGTGTGTGTGTGTGTGTGTGTGTGTGTGTGTGTGTCGTGCGTGCGTGCGTGCGTGCGTGCGTGCGTGCGTGCGTGCGTGCGTGCGTGTGTGTGTGTATCTATCTATAATTTAATTGTTTGATTTTGAAAAAGAGTTTCTCTATTTTTGTTACACACAAGGAGGATTTGAATTTTGTGTGCATTGCAAAGATGGCTGTAAACTTGTAAAGGGGATCGATCATCAAACACAAAAAGATTTTATTTTAAGCTCTCTTTTTTATTTTTTATTTAGATAATGCATTATAAGTAATATATATTCATTAGGTTTTATTTTTTAAAAGGAAAACCTTCAAGCACTACATATTACAAGCTAGTTATAACCTCAAGATGCGACTTTCAAATTTTCCTTAGTTTTACATTTCAACTATTGGGTAAGACTTTCCAATGGATTCAAGATTGTCTAAACAAAGGACTTTACTTGGCTTGCCTCGTTTTTCAAAGCATATTGTAGTCAATGTAAAGATAAAGGAAATAAACAACTAGAAAATGTGGTTAGTAATGAGAAAGTGGATGAAATTGAAGTACAAGACCTTGGAATCAATGACGCTACTCATCATAAAATAGCTAAGTTGCTTTGGAATGATAAATGGAAATTGGAGTTTGAATGGCTTGATTTTGATAAAAACCAAGCAAGAAGTTTTTGTAAAATTTATAAGGAAGATAAACATTGTAAAAATTAATTTGGAACCATAGGGGATATTAATATTCAGCATATTGCATTAGTGAATCATGCCCAATCCAAGAGACACCAACAGTCAACATGGGCATTATATAGTGGAAAAAAAAGCTTTGAAATGGGAGTATCTAAACATTGTGAGGTTGTGGACGATACCATGAAAAATTTATTTTGAGTTGCTTACTTTGTAGAACAAATGACGTTGCTTTTACAAAATTCGTCCCTACCCTTGACCTTCTTAGGAAGTGTAAGACCCTAAATATTCCACATAACATGTATAGTAATGATAAATCTTGTGCTACCTTTGTCCAATACATAGGAAAGGAACTCAAGGAAAGTTACAAGACATATGTTAGGCAATCACCTTATTATGGTATCATGATAGATGAATCAACTGATATATTGATGGAAGAGTACTTAATTTTTTATGTTTCTTATATAAAAAATCATGAACCAAAGTCTCATTTTTAGACCTCTTAGAGGTTGGTGATCACACTTCTAATGGACTTTTTGCCTCATTGAAAAATTTGCTATTAGAGCATAACCTTGATGAGAAAAAATTGGTTAGTTTTGGTTTTGATGGTGCTTGAGTAATGATCGGTAAAAAAGGTGGGGTTGCAAGAAGGTTAAAGGATACATGTGCATTTCTAACAGCTATACATTGTGTTGCACATCGCACACTAACCTTTGTGCTAGTAAGGTAGTTGCAAAATTTTCATGTGCAAAACATGTAGATTCCACTTTGAATGAAATTGCAACTCTCTTCAAGAAAAGTAATGTTTGAATAGAAAAGCTTAAGGTTTTACAACAAGAGTTTGACTTGCTTTTTCTTAAGCTTGATATAATACACTCGATTCATTGGTTAAGTAGACATAAAGTCCTCTGCAAGTCTTGTGACTTGCTTGAACCATTGCTAGAGTATTTGAAAGTAGAAAATAGTTCAATTTTTGCTAAAGTTTCCTCATTCGAATATATATATGTTGTACATTTCTTAGAAGATCTATTCTCTCATTTAATAAGCCTGAGTAAACTTTTCCAAAAAATGTTGGGGGTAAAGGCGCCTCCGCCTAGTCGCCCGTGTATTACTACACTGACAGTACTTGCTACTGCACACTACAAGTGGCGGGCGCTCATCACAATCACTTATTCTTTATTCTTTTAGTGACAGTTTGAATAAAGGAAGGCCCGACCACACATTGTGGTTGTTGGAGTTCCCATTTGTGTCTCTCTCTCTTCTTGCTCTTGCTCTCCACCATAGCTCACTTCCAAGCAAGCTTTGATCCTTCTCACCTTTCAACTAGTATTAGAGTGAGGCTTCCCAACTTCCCGAGCTTGGTTCGTGGAATTCTTAGCTTCCATTCAAATACCTACTGCATTGGGTCTCCTTCCCGATAGCCATAGCCAATCTTCTCGAGCTCCCATCACTCCTCGGTTTCCCGAGCACCTTCCCGACCTATTGAGGCACCCTCAGGGTATTGCTACAGAGGTATTGAAGTGATCTTTTAGTGTTTTTCTTCAATTCTCAGGTTGTAGTCAAACAGGGCAGCCATAGCTCAAACCCTTGGAGCTTGGATCTTGCTCCCTCTTGCATTTGGGCACTTGAGGCTTGTTGTGGGCCTCCCTGGGCACCCCCCAGAGCCTCCAACTACTACCATTGAGGTCACGTGGATGCATAGGCGCAGAAGAAGGGATCCAAAAGTTTGCACCATTTTTTTGGCTGTTCTAGACAGCACACTATAGTAGCTCACCTACTCCTCATTGATGGCTATGTCATGCTTCTTCGGGCTTGGCAATGCACTTGGCAATGGTCTCTAACTTCAGTTGAAGACTCCTTGATCATTGGCATCAGTTTTGGGTCTGATCTATACATTCCCAAGACTGTTTATAGCAGTCCCATAGTCACATTGCTATGTAGAAGTAACATTGGCATCTAATGCTATGCTTGTTTGGGCACTTCTACTCGGTTTGGTACCTATTGATGCCCAATTGTTTGGGGGATGCAAGGCACATGTTATGCTATCATTTTGGACTGATTTTCTTGCTGAAAATACTCATTTTTGAATAGTAAATCACTAATATACCACAATGGGTTGAAGCCTATTATCTCATGTTTGGTTATGCCTATTGGTTTCGGGCTATGTCTTTGGGATATGCAATGAAGTATTGACCTTCGGGGTGCGACATCGAGCTTGTCTTTGGTTCCGGAATGCTTTTGAGCTTGTATTAATCTCTGACTTGGTTGTTCTTCATTTGCATTTGGCTTCAGTTGGGATGCTTTGGACCGGTCTATGCCTATTGTCACTGCTTGACATTTAGGCCTATTGCATTTATGCTTTGGTCAGATATGGATGCCACTTGGTTTGCCCATGCTTGACAGTTACTTGGAGCTTCATCTTCAGATGTATTTGAGCATTTTGGATCTACTAAGCATTACATTTGGTTGTTAGTTACATGCTCTTTGAATGCTTTCAGGCTTATGCTTTACGGGTTTGGAATAGCTTGGGATTTATGCTCTGGATGTACCCTACTAGGATTTGGCATGTCTGATGCTATGTATTTGATGTATTAGAGTGTTGCTTGCTCTCTTTGCATCTGACTTCACTTCCAGTGGGAGCCTCTTGGTATATTCAGATGTACACAAAGTCTTATTTACAGATGAGCTTGAACTTGTGGGACAGTTACATGCATTTGCTCTCTTGAGAGCTTTATGTCTGCAATTTGTTTGTAGTGGGCTGATTTGATACGCCTATTCGGGTAGGCACCTATCTCTCTCACAGGTTTGTCAGTTTTGTATGCATCTTGGATGGTTATGTATTGAGACTCTTGCTCTATCAGTTATGCTTGTGCTTGCTCTCTTCTCTTACCCTGAGACCCATTACATGCATGATTTTTGGACCTATGAGATGTCTCTTGCCTGACAGGTTATTGGTTTGATAGTTCTTGGTACCTTCTTGCCCCTAGAAACTCACTGTTGGATGTATCTTGTTACCTGGCAGTTGTAGTGACATATGTATCAGTGATTGCTTCATTTTGGGACAGTTTTACATACTACTATCATTTATTATAACAAGCTAAAATCTGTAGATTTTGAGCCTTTCTATGAGGGTAATGCTTACTATTTGATGTTATCTTGGTCATATTTGGTGAACAGGTGCTTCTCTTGGGGAAATCCACCCTTTCAGCCAGTTTTAGCAGTGGTTTTAGTGCATTTTTTGCTAATTATAGCAACTTGTAATTTTACTTTTTTGCTTTGATTTGGGACAGTATGGCTGGTCATTTGAAAGATACAGCTCTCTTTAGCATTGCCAAGTTGGATGGTACCAACTATGGGTATTGGAAGTACCAAATATGGCAAGTTTTGGTGCAGAAGTTGCAGATTAAACACTTGCATTTCAAGGGCGTCAAACCTGAGGATATGGATGATGATGTTTGGATGGAAGTTGATGAGCTATGCAAGTCTACCATTATTTTGTCACTCTCAAAAGAGGTCCATCATAATGTTGTTGAAGATGAGAATCAGAGTGCATGGGATTTATGGGAGAAGATTCAAGAGCTTTATGCACATTAGAGTCCTGTGTCATAGATGTATTGGGGCTGAAGCAGTTAATGGACCTTTGCATGGAGGTGGGGACCTCCCTTTCATCTCATTTCAGTCAGTTTCATGCTATCATGAAGAGTCTGTTGTCACAGGGTATTGAGTTCAAAGATGATTTGCACCCGTTGTTTCTACTTGGCACCTTGCCTGAATCATGGGATGTCTTCCATACTGCCATATGCACGAACAAGCTTGATGGGCTGAAAATCAAAGATGTTGAGAGTGCTTTATTGATTGAGGAAATCAACAGGAGAAACAATGATGATTCACGCTCTTCACATGCATTGACCATTAGAGGTGATAGAAATGGAAGGCATGATAATGATCATAAGGGTAGGGACTCTCAGAAGTCCAGGTCCAAGTCACGTGGTCGCAGTAAGTCCCGTGGATGGAAGTTTGATCTAACCTGTCATTATTGTGGGAAAGTAGGACATATTAGGCCATAGTGCCATAAAATGTGTGATGATAAGTGCAAGGAAAAGGGAAAAGAAAAAGTACAGGAAAAGTCTTATGAGTGGAGTATTGTACCTACAAAGTCCAATGTGAAGATAGAAGAGGTTAATGTCATGCATGCCATTGATTCAGATGATGATTACATACTTGCAGCTTCTTCATGCGATGCCTTACAGGCTTTTGAGATACATTATATGTATGCGCAGTACTAGCTCTTGGATTCGGTTGCATCCTTTCATGTGACACCTTATCTAGATTGGTTTCATACCTATCGTACCATGTCTTGTTCTGCGTGTCTTGGTGATGATAGGTCTCTTGACATTGTGGGCATTGGAGATGTTAGGCTGCAATTTCCTTCTGGCAGTTCTTTTGTTTTGCATGATGTACGCCATGTACCTGCGTTGACTCACAGCCTTATGTCAACTGGACAGCTTGATGATGCAATGTATTTTGTGTCTTTTGGAGACTTTGCATGGAAGATTACTTGTGGCAGGCTTGTACTTGTAAGAGGTGCCAAGTCTGACAGCCTCTATCCCTTACTTGTATGAGGAACTACATTTGATCCTGTTTTGTCTATGGGTTCTATTCCCCATGTATTCATTTGGCATGCTTGCTTGGGGCATATGTCTCTTAAAGGAATGAAAATGCTCTGTGCTTTGCAGTATCTTCTGCCTTTTGACTCTTCGCATTTTGATTCTTGTGATCATTGTTTATATGGCAGGCAGACTAGAAATATGCATAAAAAATCTGGTAAGAAATGCATGGGTGAGCCCTTGGCTCTTGTGCACTGAGATGTATGTGGGCCCATGCCCTCTCAATCACTTGGTGGGGCAAAGTACTTTGTTACTTTCATTGATGATTACTCACATAAGGTTTGGGCTTATCCCATAAAGAGAAAATACGATGTCTTAGACACATTTCAACGTTGGCTTGTATTGGCAGAGAACCAGTCTGGGAAAAGGCTCAAATGCCTAAGGTCAGATAATGGGGGTGAGTATGTATCACGTGCTTTTGAGCAGTTTTGTGATGAGTGGGGTATTAAGCGTCAGTTGACCGCTCCTTACACCCCACCCCAGAATGGTATGGCTAAATGCATGAATAGGACCATTCAGAAAAGGGTCCGTAGCATGCTTAGCTAGGCTAGCTTACCGCAGCACTTTTGGGCTGAGGCAGTTACTACTGCAGTGCATCTCATTAACATGTCGCCTAGCAGTGGCATTGACTTTCAAGTTGCAGAGGAGGTATGGGCAAGCAAGTCTCCCCTCTTATGATCATTTGCATGTCTTTGGATGTGAGGCATTATGCCATGTGCCCAAGGACAAACGCAATAAGTTCGATCCTAAAAGTGTCAAATGCATTTTTATTGGCTATGGAGATGCAGGAGAGATGGATTACCATCTATGGGATCTGCAGGCATGGAAAGTGATCCACAATCATGATTTCATCTTTCATGAGGACAAAATGCATATGCATCTTGAGAAAGTGGTTGAGGTATGCAAAGTTATCTTTCAGAAGGAACCACCTGCTCCGTTCAGCCCGCTCCACGACCAGCTAGACAGCACGCAGCATCACCTGATGCTCATGGCCCAGATGCTAGACATGCTGATGTTAGAGAGGATGTCAGTTAGGCAGGAGATCCTGGGTTGGGGCATTCTACTAGAGATAGATGACCTCTTGACCATTCTGCGTCCTCTATGGATTATGTACTGGGGTTACAGATGCAGGAGAGCCTCTTACTTATGATGAGGCTATGCGCATGGGTGATTGTCACTCTTGGGAGAGGGCTATGCAGTTTGATCTTGACTCATTGCATAAGAATAAGACTTGGGATTTGGTTTCCTTGCCTCAGGGTAAGAAGAATTTGCCATGCAAGTGGGTATACAAGCTGAAAAGTACCCCTGGACACCCCAAGCCGGCATATAAGGCTCGATTGGTTGCTAAGGGTTTTAAGCAGGAGCATGGGGTTGACTTTGATGAAGTCTTTTCTCCTGTGGTCAAGATGACCACCCTATACTTAGTCTTGGCCTTGGTTGCACAGCTTGACTTGGACTTGTACCAGATGGATGTCAAGAGGACATTTCTACATGGGGACTTGCATGATGAGATTTACATGGAGCAGCCTAAGGGCTTTGCAGACCCTGGTAGGGAACACTTAGTGTGCAAGCTAAAGAAGAGTCTATATGGCTTGAAGCACAAATCTAGGGAATGGTACCATAAGTTTGATGCCTTCATGCAGTCACAAGGCTACAGCCGCAGTGCTATGGATCCATCCTTGTACACAAAGAAAGCGAATGACAGATCTTTACTGATTTTGGTACTCTATGTGGATGACATACTTTTAGTAGGGACAGCTCATGAGGAGCTAGATGCTTTTAAGGCTCAGCTCAAAAAAAAAAGAGATGAAAGATTTAGGACAGGCCTCTCATATACTTGGTATGCGCATTACACGTGATAGATCTCAGGGACTACTCTATCTATCACATAGGGAGTACATTCATAAAGTCCTTGAGCGCTTCCACATGTAGGATGTTAAGCCTATTGGCTGTCCATTACCTTCTCATGTGAAGGTTTCACAGGCTGATTGTTCGCAGATAGATGAGCAAAGGGTGGAGATGGCTAAGATTCCCTATGCATCAGCTATGGGCAGTCTTATGTATGCCATGATAGTCACCCATCCAAATATTGCTTTTGTAGTTGGGGTTGTGGCATGTTATATGGCTACACATGGCAAGAAACATCGGGATGTAGTGAAGGGTATCATGAGGTACCTAAAGGGCACATCAGATATGTGTCTTTGTTATGGCAGCCAGGATACAGAAGTCGTGTGATACACTGACTCTCATTATGCAGGACATGCATATAGTAGGAAGTCCACTTTCGGCTATGTCTTCACTTATGCTGGAGGGGCTATCTCTTGGATGTCTAGGGTGCAGAAGTGTATGGCTCTTTCTACTACAAAGGCTGATTATATTGTAGCCATAGGGGCTTGCAAGGATGCTATCTGGTTAGGTCGTTTGGTTGCAAACCTTGGTATGACAGATGCTATGCCTACACTGCATTCGGATTCTATGAGTGCCATTCAGTTGGCCAAGAATCTGGTCTTCCATGCAAAGATGAAACATATTGAGGTGAGGTATCACTTTATTCGTGAGGTCGTTGAGGACAGGTCTATTGACCTTTTCAAGATTCCAACTGAGTAGAATCTTGCAGACTTGCTCATGAAAAGCCTCACTATCAAGCGCTTTGCCTTCCTAAGGAGATTGATGGGCATTGGATGAGATGACGTTTTTTCCCTCATCTTGTTGTACATGTGTACATGTTGTACTGTCTTTTCTTTTTTCTCTCTCATTGGGGCAGATTCGCCTTTAAGTGGGAGGTTGTTGGGGGTGAAGATGCCTCTGCCTAGCCACCCGTGTATTACTACACTGACAGTACCTACCACTGCACACTGTAGGTGGAGGGTGCCCATCACAGTTACTTATTCTTTATTCTTTTAGTGACAATTTGAATAAAGGAAGGCCCGGTCACACATTGTGGTTGTTGGAGTTCCCATTTGTGTCTCTCTCTCTTCTTACTCTTGCTCTTTACCATAGCTCACTTCCAAGCAAGCTTTGATCCTTCTCACCTTTTAAAAAACATATGTAGATGTCACTGCAATCCTTAGCATAGCAAATGTAGAAATAGTAACAATGGAATTAGAGTTTGTCATGAGAGCTAGCTTGGAACTTAATGCCCTAGAGTTAGAAGTTGTGGATATCCCATTATTCCTAACTATGGACCCTCAAAAGGTCTTCTATATGAGTTGACATCTTCCATAAGAGGTGCTAAGTATAGGAGCATTGAGCTTGTGTATGATCAAAGTGGATCCTAACCTTGAGAAGGCAATAGATTCTCAGAAGACCTTCACTACTCATGTTATAGGGAACTTGAGAAAATATTTTATGCTAGCTCAATCCTAGGTCACTTTAAACTATTGTCTCCATCATCCTGTCCTCCTACCAAAGAATTTAGAAAAGAATTAAAGAATTATGGAGGTGATGAAATCGAAGATATCATAAAATTCTATGGGGTAGATAAAACTTTAAAAGGGGGCATGCTTTTGAAAGAATTATTAATCCTACTTGTGTGAGAAAAGAGTTTCAAACTTTTAAGTTTCAAGCATGCAATGAATGGAAAGGATGGAAATTTAAAAGCACATGTTGCTATATTAGTAATAATGAAACTTTGAGAGAGAAATATGGATCATTATTAAAGCTTGCCCAAGTAGCCTTAGTACAATGTTGTAGCACTGCTATTTGTGAGAGTGTCTTTAGCATCCAAAATGTGATTACGAGCAAATTAAGAAATTCTCTTACTACTAAAAGCACATGTACTATAATGAGAATTTCTATTGAAGGTTCTCCAATGTCTGAGTTTGACTTTGACAAAGTAATTACATTATGGTGCAATGATGTGAAGACTTCAAGGCATGCTCACATCTATGTTATTGATTAAAATGTAAGCTCTACAACCTTATAAATAAGCATTATAATCCATATATTGATTCACAATCTTTGTAAGCTAGATTGATGTTCTTTTGGATTCTCATGTATAGGTGAAGATATAAAGATGAAAAGAAAATGAAGATCCGTAAGAATCAAAGAGCTTTTTCCTTGATATTGTGATGAAGCCATTGTTGTAGTGAGAGTGTGCCATATTTAGAGAGCCATGGATGTTGTATAACTTCATGAGCCATGGATGTTGTATAACTTCATGACTTATGAGTCACAAAGCCAAATGAAAGCCCTTTTGTAATATTCTTTTGGTCTCCCCAAAATGGTACAATGAATACTTCCTTTGGAATTTATATTGTTGCTATGTTTCAATATCATTGCAATTTACACCTGATAAAAATTTTGCTTTGTCTTTTATAAAACTTTTGAAGATCTAATGAATAAGTTTTCAAAGTGTTAAAATTTGGGTTGGCCTTAATCTACCTCTAATTTTATTAAGGAAAAATTATTTCACCTAATTCTTTGTATTGAAATCTATAGGTTTGCTACTTTAAAGGTTTCAGAAGCCTTGGGAAAATTTTTCTTTTCCAGCTCTAGTTCCACCTAGAGTAGTGCATGGCGAGAAGGAATACATTGCATCATTAGCCACCACGAAAGCCAAAGGTCAAAGTGAGTTTAAAAGGAAATGGTATTCTACTTCATGTTTAGTTGCAAGGTATGGCAACATGCTAATGACTATTGTTGAGCATAGAAAAGTACTCTAGACTTCCATGTATGATCTGGCATATGTAGCACCTACATCTCTTAGAGTGCTTGCTACTATCCACCATGTCAACATTTCTAAAATTACTAAAATAGATCCCTTATGTGACAAACTCCTTTCAAATAAACAACTACACATTGCAAGTCGATTGGGACAAATCAACATGATGATTGATGTCATTAGATATATTTTCTACTTCACACATGACCCACAACTTCTTGATGGCCATGCTTCATTATAGTACAATCCAAACTTCTTTGACTGATTTATCCTAAGGATACATGACACAACACATCATCTTTCCTTTGCTTCTAGTACCACACAAAATATGTCTTCATCCCATGATGTGAAGTAGAGTGATGTACATAAAACTTCTACTAGCACTGACATTGTGGCTAAAAGCAGTGTGCTTGAAATTCCAAACCCTAAGGCCATAGCTACTAACATCCCTATAAACCCACACCACGAGTTCAAGCAAGTTGAGCCAATTGAACCCTAATATGCTCCAAAAGAGGCTACTCAAACTCACCTCCAGATCATCCCTACTAAAATTGTCCCTCCTTTTGGCCCCCAACATTTTCTTATTTTCCAACCACTCAAAATCATGGCTGTTTATTTGGCCAATAAACGTAATTCCTTTGAAATAGAATGGCTACTTCAATTTGATGCCATATTCACTACTTATGCCAAGCTATTTGTAACAACGATCGATTTAGGCCTTACTGATGATAAGATGATACAAATTACTTCCAAATGGCATCTCACTTGGGAAGAGATTGATCACCTATATCAAAAAAGCCTCTTAGTTTAAGATGAATATGCTAAAACCCTTCCTCAAAAGGAATTGTAGTCATATCAACTTATTCCCTTTTATGCTTCTGTGAGACCAAACTCAAAGACCACTTAGCACTTGATGAACTTGAGCAAAATTGCAATTCCTCAAGTCCATTCTTGCAGAAATGGTTTTCTCATCAACTTGAGATTACTTATGATGGCATCTATCTTATGCCAATAGCAGAGCAATGTCGTATAGTTAGTATGCTTCAATATGATCCAACCTACTATGAGGCTACTTCCTTGCATACAATGGTCGTCTACTTCTTGAGGGGAAGTCACGCTTACTTTAGTAATACTACAAGTCTTCATCACTTAATACTAGTTCTTCTTCAATAACTCTATAGTATCAAAAATGAGGTAAGGTGCTTTGGTTCAAGGCTCAATCTTCCATTTCCATGTGTACATTGTGGTGTACAATTCCATTCTTTGAGCCAAATCTACTATTCTCAATCAACCTTTAGATCTCTCATACTTCCACTTTGATTTTGTAAGGTTGCTAGCCTGACACTATATTATTCAATGAGTGTAGATAAAAAAACAAAAAAAGAGAGATAAAAAATGAAAATAAATAAATAAATAAATAAAGGGAGAAAAAAAAAGGAAATGAAAATGATATATGAGCTACATCACACCTAGGGGTCCTCAAGTTAGGTGCATCCAGTGGCTTCAATTGGCTGTCTCTCTATAAAATTGTGTAGCATTTCTGATTTCCCCCATATTTAGCCAAGGCACATCAAGGTCAGGACATACCTAGGGAGTCTTGGCTTGTCTTGGTTAAATTTGTCTCCATGGGTCATTTGTACTTTTTCCATTCTAGTTTCATCCACCCCCCCTATGTTGATTCCACAGAGAACCATGTGCTTCAAGAGCTTATTGGATTGGACTCCATTTTTTGTCCATCTTCCCAATGGTGTCTCTCTGATAACTTTACTTTTCCTCATCAATAATGACACTTTCTACCATCTTCACCAGTGTAAGATTCCTTTGTCAGACCCCATCAAGAGAAAAATCCATGGAGCAATTTCCTAACTATGTATTAGACTATGTATGCATGTGCACTCACATAACATTTGCACCATAACATATTCACAGTTTTGGGTCCTCAAGTATGGACAACACTTCAAGCTTGCTTGAAGTACCCATCTCCCAATTCCACCTATAGGTGCAGAAGTCACTATACACATAAGTAGACACACCCCTTAGGAAGAGCACAAGTTGGCTTATAGGACTTTCGTAGATGATCATTTCAAGGACTGAAGACCCATCATCATCGATGGCCTCTACATCCTCATCCTTCCATGCTTCATTTCTCTTCCTCTACTATGCCATTATTGCTTGTTCATGTAGACATCATCTTCAATTATTGAGCCTCATCTTTTGGACATCATCTATAGCATTAGTAGGAGAATCATTTTCTTCAATACCAGGTTTTCATCATCAGGGGAATCATTCTTCATTAGTAGAAGTTTTCCATCTACATCATTTATTCTGCCACGAGGATTACTTCATCATTATTGTTTCCAATATTCCATATCTACCTTTGACGTGAGTGCCATGGGATTGGCACTTATCTTGGAGGGGGATAATGTTAACATTATTTTATGAAAGACTAAAGTTAAAGAAGGTAGAGCAAAGTCAAAGCACAAGTATTGGATTTATTTGATGGTGGATTCTTATTTTTGGGGTGCTTCAATGATTATTTTTGGGCACTTACACTATTTTTTGTACTTCATGGACATTAGATTATCATGGATGTATTATTTTGTGAGAGTTGGGCTCACTCTCGTGCACATTGTATTCATCACTCACAGTTATATTTGTCACACCCACAAGTGTTGCATGGGTTGTATACATATATTTGTGATTAGATTAGTGTATCCTTGGTCTATTTAGACGAAGGTACAAGTATACTATGAGAATTGACTGGCCTAGATCCCAAAGGAAGTACGATGTCCAAAAGAGGGTGCCAACCCTAATTTACAATGGCGAAAACCCTAAAATGAAAAAGGTATGCAAACCCTAATTCACAATGGTGGAAATCCTAAAATACAAAAGGGATGCAAACCCTAATTCATAAGGGTGCATACCCAAAAACACAAAGTGGCGTACAAATCCTAACCCTAAAATAGTGCATTGTCTTAGAGAGGTCACCTAACCCTACCTAGTTTGTATCTATGTAAGGGTGGGAGGTCTCGGTTGTATTTACCCTTTTGGTACATCCATTCTATGGAAGCTCTATTAGTGCACCTATTGAATATTTCTATTATATAATCTTGTCTCCATTATTGAGAGTGAATGAGAGTGAGTGAGTGAGAGGTGTATTGAGCCAGGGACTGAGGGAAAGTGAAGCTCTCTGTTATCTTCTTTCTTTTCTGTTCTTCTATACTAGCTTCTGGACTTGTTGTTGTGGTTGGTAGTGGATGCAAAGGAGTGATGGTATTGGACCGTGTCGATCGTGATCATGAAACCATATTCGAGTCTTCAAGCTTTAAATTGGGCTACAACATTAAAGGAAAGTTGGTGAGTTCACTACACGTCGAAGCTAGTTTTGTGTTCTTGATTTCTTGGAATAGAGAGAAGAATAGTGATTAGTTAGAGTGGAGTATCGAGAGACAAGGTGAGAGATTGTCTCTAGAGTGAGTTGCAACTTCTAAAAGAATAGAAGTCCATACAAAGTCTCAACCATACCTTTCAAACTTCATCTTCCAATGTGGATGCAATCAGCACCACAACTTTGAGCATTGGTAGAACAAGTCAATCCGATTGGATCACCTTCAATAAGTTGTCTTGATGCTAGGATCATATTAAGTATGTCTACGAGAGGAATGGTAATGGAAACAAGACCCCATGAAGTTTGGGAGTTTGATTTGCTCAAAACCACCTATGTGGAGGATGAAGCCTTGCCTTAAAAAATAGACTGATTTCCTTCTTTCCTCAGAGGTTGTGTAGTGTTAAGAGGTGGCTACACATGTTCCATAAATGGCTACTACTTTGATGGTTGGTTTAGATTTTGAATATGTTGGTTCCAAACCCTGAATTGATGATAGTCTTTGCTAGGGTGCTGATGTTCATGCGGTCCCTTTTGCTATTGCAAGTCTAGAGTTCTTACACTACTGCTAGTTCTTTTGCCATCTGTGCCATCACTTGGTGGTAGACTTTTTGCTGTTTGGTCCAAGGAACTATTTTGGGCTTTTCCTCTTTATTTTTGATCTTCTTGCCTGAATGGGTAACCACGTAGACTTTCAGCTTAGGGAGCTCTTTGATTTCCATCGTAATGATAGATGGCAATGGGGTTTGCTTCTCACTTTGCTACTTAGCATTATATTGTTGGGCCTTAATGCATTCAGATCTCTAATGGCCTTCTTGCATATAAAAGAAACATTGTTTATTTGTGGGGTAAGAATATCCTCCTCAACCACGCTGATTTCTTCCTTGTCCTTCATGGCCTGTATCGGGAAATAAATAATCTTTTTGCATATAGGACACGATTAGGGTTGTTGCAATAGATGGTCTCAGGTGATTTCAACTAGTCGAATGGGCTCCTCTCATGCCTTGCCAGGACATGGTATTCCCCATCTGGTTGATAGACATTACATGAGAAAATATCAGTAATTTTATGGAAAATGCCACACCATAGTAGATGTAGGATGCATTCATAGCCAAGTGACCCCAATTACTACACTTGGTACACTAGAGGGTCTTAACTTTAGGTTTTTGAGCAGTCTCCGAGGGTATGTGGGCCTTTTTCTTTCTCTTAGACTTAGTTGTCTTTTGACATTCCTCATCCTCAAAGTCCTCATCCTCACTACTACTTACTTTCTCTAGGTAAGAATTCATATTGGAGTCACTAGGTTCCATATGTTGAGGTTTATCAATGGGTTTGACCAATTTTCTCTCTTTTTTCAACTTATCTTTGGTCGAAAACATCTCAACCCGGATTGCATACTAGTAAAAGTAATCCAAATCATGACCAAATAGGTCTTTTGTAGCTAATGCTTTATGGATTTTCCAATTCAAGCCTTGTACATATAGAGAGTGTAATATTTTGCTTAGTAGGTTGGCCAAGCTGGGATATACGTCCATTCAAGACTTTGAAATTAGTAGTATATCTTTGGACAGTGGCACTACCTTGTTTGAGCCTATGTAGTCTTTCTAATATTTGGGCATCTTTTTGGTCCTAGTTGGAACCAAAAATGGGATGTTATCCAAGCATCATTGAGCATTGCCTAGTTGTTTCCTGCTGTTGCCAACCAAACCGCCACCTCTTTCCACATCAATGAATCAAACATGGCCACCTTATGGGTGGGATAAACTTGGAAAAAAATATTGATTGTGTATGCCACATTGAATTGCCTAAGAAAGTCATCTTGATCCTCATTTGATGAGCTTGCAAACTTTGGGAACGGAACCTGTGCCTAACTAGCCATCCAAGTACTAAAACTATGATACCACAAGGCAAAAAGGGTAAAACCACTTCTTGGGCTGCAGAGTGGACTATTTTGTCATCATTGAGGAATGAAGTGCACTTAGGAGACAGAATTTTTCACTACTTCTCATGTCCAAGTCACTGTGAGAACATAGACTAGATATCCTTTGGTGGACCTTACAAGTACGTGTGCATGCATATTAATGCTCGTGAAAAATACTAGTGTGGTTGCCATTTGTGATTAGGTCCAAGTTTTGAATGTGGTCGTGAGGTGCAAATTGGTTGCAACAGTTTGGTGGGAAGACAAAGCCTTATCATAACCATACTCCACACAAGGGTATGCTAACATCTCAAACTTAAAATTTTCACGTAACGATATAGTTATCAATTACTATTCATTGTGTAAAAAAACTAAGAATTACCAAAAGGAATGCTCACATATTCCATCAAATGCGTATAAGGGTCTAATAACAAACATTGGGACACAGAATACATCTCAGAAGAAAACTACTCAAAGGCAACACATATCAATGGATTGGGCTGACTCAGCTACTCTCACAGTGTTATACTTTGGTGAAAGATTAGGGGAAACCATAAGATTATACTTTGACTTATCTACCCTCACAGTGTTATACTCAGGACCCAAATAAATAAAACTTAACATCATCTGGCCCCTTACATCCACGAACATCTTGGTTTCCTTAGGAATCTTAATGAAAAGAAGCACTGCTAGTTGATATGCATTCAAAAAGTAGATGGATGGAATAGAACCTATAAAATCACCATGTAATTGAATGGCTAGCTTCTCCACTTCTCCAACTATAGGAGCCTTAGGGATAAATACTTTTTGGGAAGAAGTAGAGCCTCATACTATCCACTCAATCAGTGGAAGTCCTTGGTGACACTCCATAAGGTACAAAATCATTGGTAAAGGAGTTGGAATGAGTATCCTTAACCAAGATGCACTTCACGTATAGAAAGCTTGCTGTTAGGCTTAGAATACCGTAAGTAGAAGCCTGAAGTTGTAGTAATGGGAAGGTGGCTAAAGGGGCCCATCAATTCTAATGACAACAACACAATAATACAAGGTGGAAGATTAGTCAATGATTATGTCAAATGGACTTTATGATAGCATGGGCACTGTAAGCCGAGGGTGCTATGGTCTTCTCCTCCTTCTCCTTATCCTCCTCAAGTCATCATTACATGGACTCTCCCTTGGTTACTCCTTGCTCATCTCTCTCCTCTTGACTTCACACCCATATCTCTTCTCTTTACTTCCTCCTTCAATATGCTTGATAACAAAGTTGTGGATGCCCTACTTAATGGATTTTTATGCCTTCTTATTCTTGCAATTTGGACAAAGTAAAGTAGCTCCCAAGGTTTTGAGGTTGAGCAAGGGTAGATATATGCAACACATGAGAGAGGTTGGGAAGACTTATAGCCTCAACAATATGCTCTGTAGGTAGTTTTTATTGTACCATTGTTAACCCTCAAAAAAACTAGATGGAGAATTCGGAAAATCTAAAGCACAAGTCAAGGCCAAGGCAAAAGTGAAACGGAAGACAAAGGCATGCCAAGAAAAAATTGGAAACACAAGAAGTGTAAAAAAGTCCTAAATCAAGGAGAGAGGCACACAAGAAAAAGCGCAAGTCAATACTTTTGTAAAAGAGCGCAAGGCATACCATGATTTATTTTAAGAGCACCAGGGGCACTCACCTGTGCAAATTGTAAATGTAGAGAAGTTATAAGAAGGAAGCTAGGAAGATTGGGAAAAATGGCCTAGGGCCATGTAAAAAAAGGGAATGAGAAGCTCATTCTTGTGTGTGGCCAAAAGTAGCTCTCCTCTTCGTCGTCGTCGTCGTCTTCTTCTTCTTCTTCTTCTTCTTCTTCTTCTTCTTCTTCTTCTTCTTCTTGCTTGCTTGCTTGCTTGCTTGAGCTTATGCTTGAGAGAGGGAGTGTGAGAGTGAGGGAGTGAGTGTGTGAGGATGAGGGACCATGGTGGAGAAGCTCTCCATATTCTCCTCTCTTCTTCTCTTCTCTTCTCTTCTCTTGCTCACAGCAATGGAGCTTGGAACGTGGAGCTTGAGGATTGAGCTCACTTGAAGCTTGCACTTAGATTGTGGAGCTACCGGAGTGCTCGGGAAAAGAGGCAACTAGATCATGCATGGAGGTAAGCTCACTACACTTGTAGAGAGAAAGATAGCATGTCGGCTATGTGAGAGGTAGCCATTAGTGCTCAGCTTGAAACACTTGAACAATAAGTGGTCCATGGGCCTTGGCCGTTGAGCGTGAGCTCCCAACAACCATCTTGATTTAGTCTTTGATTTTATCTATAATAGCCAAGTATTTCTCAAGATTGGGGTTTTCTTTTTCTTTTTCCATGCCATCTTTCTCAGTCTATGGTACCATCATGGTGCTTTCTATACTAGAAGTGGCTATAAATTGTTGAAAGATGGTTGGTCCTTTGCTATGTAACTTGATATCAATGTGCTTCTATCTCTTTTTAACATTCTTCTTGCCTATCATTGACCCATTCACCATCATTGTTCCTTCAATGCTAATCTCTCCTTTCTTGCTTTGTGCTCAGATGATAGCATTGACTAGAATTGGGATAGTGTATTCATATTTGATCATTTCCATAGCAAAGAGACTTAAGGGAACTAATGACATGATTTCCTTTCCACTACTTATTTTTTGTTTAGGGAAATCCTGGTACATGTGATTCCATACTCAACACCATTGGTCCATTTCAAATATCTTTAGATTGCTCTTGATTTTTATGACCTCATGAGGATATGTGTCTTGTTTGTCTATAGTTCCAATAAACTACAATCTCATGTGGGTGGAGTATTCCACATCTTCCTCCTCATCCCAATATCATAATTGGCACTAGCCAATAGTCCATTAGGATAAGATGAAGCTGTATATTGTAGCAAACAAAGAAGCTCATGTACTCATCTTTTTGTGGTCCTTCAACATAATGGACGATGAGAGCATTACTGGGTGGATGTGTAATGATAAGGCCCAAGATCAAAGGATTTGTAAGGGATTGATTTCTACTCTTTGCATTATTTGCCTCTACCCTTTGGGAGTCTTGAAAGCTAGTTCTGGAGATACCTAAGATTTTCACAAATAATTGATACCATGATTGAATTGATAGCCATTATTTGAGTTAGGACCTAGTATCCTTCAAGGATCTCTACAATTCACGGCCTCGTGCCTAAAGTGTCCATAGTTTGTGCATGTGCATCATGGTCTTTAGTACTTTGAAAGGAGATGGTCCCTGTAAAGAAATACCCTGATGGAGAAACATAAATGAAAGCATACAAAAAATAATAAACTCAACAAAATAGAGCTAGGATTAGGGCTACTCATAGATAATAAACACAACGAATATCTAAATGAATGAATAATTATGATACAATGCTCATGCAACAACAAAACCATATAGGGAATGAAAAAGTGTACCCCAAACTCTTGTGTCTCAAGGACCGAGGTAGAGTTAATGAGTAAGAGAGTGTGTTGTACTCTTGAAAGATCCTGAACTGAAGCATGGTAGACAACATATGCCAAGCATTAGAAAATGTAGCAGCAATGATGCTTGATCAATGTTGGGATATAATGCAAAAGAGTGAGAAATCTACAAAGTGTAACCTCCAAATAGTAGTGATGGTCTAGGTGGTAGCAAGGATGACCAAACACAGTAGGTATTAAGACAACAAAGTGTAGTGTAGCAACTATAAGGATCAAATGTAGTAGTGACGATAGCTACTAGGCCAATAACAATAGTAAATGTAAGGTATTAGATCCTCAAGTTTATGTATAGCCACTTGAAGAATAGAGAATAGTAGGCATGCTACTCACACCTAGAGCTATGAGAACATAAGATGGATGTCCTCTAGTGGACCTTGAGAGCACGCATGTATGTAGATCTACGCACATGGGAAAGATTAGTGTGGTTGCCATGTGTAATTGAGTCTAAGTTCTAGTTTTGGTTGCCACGTGCAAACTAGTCATGCACTAGCTTTGTGGAATAGCAGAGCCTTGGCATACCCAACCTTGATACTACATGAGTATGCTAGCATCGTGGATTTAAGGGCAAAGCATACTAAAAGAAAAAACTACCATTTTTACTAGCTAAGGCAAGTTCTTAATCAAGAAAATAAATGTGTATATTTCCAACAAGAAATTATAGGATTTAATTGAGAGACTTAGAATACATAGTACATCAAAAAATGGATAACCACTCCAAAGGAGTACATGAGAATGGACTAGATCATCTTGATTGCCATTGCAGCATTATATACTATCAAAGTATGTAAGGTGGTTTAGGAAAGATCAAGACCCAAATAGAGGATAAAAGAGGAAGTAAAGAGAAAGAAGGAAGAGTTAAGAGTCGAGAGACGAGGAAGGAAGGAGAGAGGAATACAATACTTCATCTTTGATCCTTTTTATAGCTTCTAGTGCCTAGAGTGTCATAAAATCCACCTACCATAATCCATGGCTAATCCGTCACCTTTTATTACTATGCCATTGCCATCAACATTGATGGTCTCTTTCAACTGCCATTCTGTGAATGTTATTTTGGGTTGCCAAAATTGGGCCTACCTTTGCTTGACAATGAAACAAAAGCACATAGAGCTACAATACCAAGGCACAAGTACTCTTAACCAATTAATAGATATTAGCAAATACACATGATAATAGTGTTTTTCTTGAGTACTACAATAGAAGAACCTTACAAGATGAATATGATCTCATACAACAATGCTTGTTTGATGGCACGAATATGGTTTAGGTACAAACCCACATATGCAAAATCTCTTGATTTGGATTTTGAAGTATCTCTAAGATGAGGGATCAAGAAAATATTTCTCTTGTGGCTAAGTAGTTGAATACGTATAAGGCTAGAAATGACTATTATAGCTTCATTGAATAGTTCTACAAGGAAACAACCTTATGATGATGCTAAGAAGGTGTAATAATTTGGATTACACCTAACATAAAAGGGTGGACTTAATTTATTGGGCTTGATTCCACATAAAAATATTCATTCATGTTGCTCAAAGACCTCTTTATTAATTTCTGCATAGAGGCTAGCTATGGTGGTAACCTTATTATTCATGTACTAACCACCATTGTATAATAAGAGAATGAAAGCATGAGAGACTACATCTCGAAAGTGACGAGACTATTTAAGTGAATCCCCACCACTATAGAAAGGCCCATCACCAAGGCCATAATGAAAGCATTCATCAAGGACATCCACAATGAAAGAATCAACAAAACTTGCAAGAAATTTAACTCTTACCTGTTCTAGTATCAATGATATATTAGATAAAGCTATCCCCATTAATGATCTTTATAAAGAAATATCTAGAGACATCTTGACCTTATCACTGATACATCTACATTTTGGAAAATGGCATGGATCTAAAATATGCATTACATGTTGATTTAGACTCTTGAATAGACCCAAAAATTATTACTTAATGAAAACCCTAAAACACGATGTCACGCGGAATACACATGGGAGTTCGTGAAGTCACTCGCCGGAGGGATGCTAATTAGCTAGATGGGAGCAAAAATATTAAAAAGAGTACTTAATCCAAGATAAGTACATGGAGTGAAAGAATGATTAATTCTCTTTTGAATGATTTCATGTGTCAGCATGTTAAGGAGAAGTAGAAATACAAGATTTCATTCTCGAACATAGATCTCTTGATTGCTACACTTAAGGAATATAATAGAAGAAGTTCAATGAATTCATTCACAAGAAAAATTTTAGATTTTAGTCACAAGAGAGCTTTATATATCATAGATATGCATGAAAAGAGAAGTGATTACTGTTTAAGAAGCATGGACTCTATCTTTTCATGATTCGTGTAGGAGATGCAAGTATGAGGGACCAAGTGCAAAGGGTTAAGTAGAAGCATAGAAAGGGAAAAGGGTAAGAAGGGAGAGAAGACAATATGATGGCGCTAGTATCAATGCACGGGTACGGTTGAGATAGAAGACAACCCTGCAGAGGTAAGTACCCCCTTGATGTTGCTCGTGTTGTGGGAGTCTGGGAGATTAGGATGAATATGCCGTTCCCGACCAGCAAAGGTAGTGCTGCAGAGCAAACTCAATTGCTAGTCCTGATGCCAACGAAGCTGACTCAAGCACCGTCAAGGCTATTGTTACTATGCCGCCTGCACTGTTGTTCATGGCGCTGCTTCCGTTGTTGAAGCAACCAATTTTAGTACTATTGCCTTTAACAATCATGTTGAAATTCAAGATGATGAATCTATTGACAATAACGTTGAAGATTTAGGACGATGAAGCTCCTGTTAGTAGACTGCAATGGAGCCCATAGAGGTGGCGGGCTTGGTACTACAAGGCTCTCGTGGTGACGGCCAGTCGACAAGGGGGGAACTATGGAGGCACCGCGGCTATGGAGGTTGCTAATATGTTGCAGTCATTCTACGTCACCTTCAAATCTTCCATCGGCAACTTAATTGACTCTCTGTGGCATGTCATCAATGCCCCCTCCCCTTTCAATTGCAGGTTGACGTTCCCTTCCATTCAATGCCACCGACTTCCTCCTTTGCATCACCTTGTTGCGGTTATTGACTTTGGTCATCTCCTTTGCTGCAGGTCTTCATTATTCCGCACCTCCTTTTCTGCATCACCTTCTATGGCTACATATAAATAGCTCGTAGCTTTTTCCACAAAAAGGCTTCCGAGAAGCTTTATTCGACTTCGATAAGTATAGCATTCAATAATTTTGCATCCATCTTACATCAAAGTTGATCGCTTTTTCTGAAGCTTAGTTCCATCAGAGCTTTCATCATCAATCTGCTCGTATTGCTACACGGCAAAAATATCATCAATTTATTCTTATCCGTGCTAGTAATCCACAATCTTGAGTAGGTTGAAGTCGGCCAGAGGTAGGGGTAGGCGGACTTTAGCTCCTACATTCATGTGCCTTCCAAGTGACCATCTGTTGATGTCTATGATGACGTAATGGCAGGATGCAAAGGATGTATTAGTTTGGGAATAACTATGACTTCCCTTCCCAATGCCAAGTTGTCCCTACGTCATTTTTAGTGCCACATTAGTTAGTAGTAGCGAAAATCAAAGTAATAAGGTGGCTTTGGGGAAAGCGTTCAAATCTATCCACTTCATTTTCATGTGCCCTTTCATTTCATCCTGCTCTACTATGAACTTTATTTTGATTTCCATCAAGGCCTTTCAGAATTCTTGAAAGGAAGTCTGATAATAGCCGATGAGCATATCATAAGAAGAACTGGGAGTGAAAAATCAACATTGGTCCAAGTTTTCTTTAGAATTGTTGATGTGATAAACACTTTTGTTGAGTCAATATTACTTCTCAAGGTTAGGAATCCATATTTATGATATTGCCAAAATAATCTCATCTTTCGTGGAATGTTTCCTAATAAGAACATGCTTTGGGGAAGAACTTCGTGCCCAATCACTCATGCAGTTTGCAATTTAAAAACCATGCTATGCAATCAATCGAGCGATGCTCCCACAAAAAATTATGAATGCATTGAAGAATTTGTGCCTAGCCTAGTTACATGTGCTCGTGCCTCATGCAAACACAAAAGATACACACAATAAAAAATAAACTCCTAAATACGTTAACTAAAGAGTTCAAAAATCTTGGTGAAAAACTCCGCCCTCAAGTTAGCTATGGTAGACGCGTAGCGTCACAACATCCGCCCCCTCCAAACCTGCACATCCTTCAGCATGTGCCAACTTGTTTACCACTTGCAACATTATTCCCACCACGATCATATGGCTAATCATCTGGTTAATATGACAAATAGGTAAGTTGACATAGATTATCACAGCATCCTCCTGGATCATGTGGACAAATCAAGGTAGGTATGTCTTCGTAGATCATCTCTACATCTAGTGGCTTGTTGTAGATCATCACAGCATCCGGACTATCTTTGGCTGGTTGACTCCAATCTTATCCATATCCCTCTCCATAAATGGTGTAAAATTTGGAAAATCATCAACACTATCCAAAGGTAATTTAACCTTATTGTCAACTATCTTATATTGTCGTTGTACTCTGGCTTCTTTGCTACAACTTGCAAATTTTAGCTTTTGCTGTAAATACCTTGGTAAACACAAATTTGCTATGTATAAACAACACCCAATTCTTTCGATTGACAAAAATCAACCATATCTTTTTCAGATTGCATATTAATAGCCCAACAGTCAGGCTCACATCTTACTTCAGCTATAAATCTTTTTTTTGCTGTAAATCAACACTCTGAAAATCTTTTTGCTGAAATATTTCAGCAAAGAACACTGTTTGCTGAGAATTCTCAGCACCCAAATTTTCTTACAGAATGAAATCAGCAATCTCACAATCATCGCCAAAGAATTGACATGTGAGACATATGATAACTCTTGATTTTAAGTTTTTAGCAATGCTGATGATCCTCCATAGTATCCAAGCATAATAGCCCATCATAAAGACCATCAATAACCTCTTTATCAGAATCAATCTCCTCACTCTTCTTCAAGTCTGTAGTCGTCTCAATGTTGGAAAGTAGCTTGAATCAAGATTGCTTTTCTGGCTTTGGATTCTTTGTCTCGGGGCTTTTTGATCTTCTTATACTTTCGGCTTCTAAACTTTAGCCATACTCAGCTCTAGTTCTGAATAAGAAGGCTGGGAAACTAGATCTTCATCCCTTTTTCATTTCTCCTCAACAAACACTTCGACTCCCTGAGATTTCACCATCATGGAAGAATTTGTAAGGGTAGATGAAATTAGGGCTAAAATTGGAGTTGGCTATTGTTGCTCTCTTCCAATCATCTTTTTTTGAAGGTCTTTTAAGTTCTTTAAAATTTTCTCCATCGTATCTTCCACAGTTGGTATTTCAAATGGTCTGACAACCATAGCAGGAATAGACAGGCATAGACATAGGCATAGACACAGGATGAGAAGTAGGAGAAGAAGTGAAAGGAGCAACAGCAGAAGTAGGAGAAGTCGAGGTAGGAGAAGACATCGCCAAAGGTGTTCACATGCCATTCTGCAAGCGAGCCTTCCATCTCTGCCTCTTCATCAATGTGGAAACCACATCAATAAAATCTTGTCAATTTGTCTTCAATCCCATAGGCTGCGTACGGTCTTCAAGAAGCTCTCCCAACTCGTCCTTAAGTGCAAGATCAGTCGCATGCAAGAATAACTCCACTTTTTGTGAGTTTAGGGCTCTTTGCTCTTGTACATCCAACCGGTTGTATTGTTCTTTAAACTCGCACAATAACTCAGAAGCAACAAGTACTTTGTTGGGCTGATAGACCCATTCTGTGAATGTCTTCCGCATAGCAATACCATTATCCTCTAGAAAAAATCATCTTTGAGTGCCTTCTTGAAAACATTCTAGTTTGAGTCTTGCACAAATAAATCAGTCACTCTGACCCACAAAGTAGGCATGATAAGCTGTAGAAAATAGTTACTCTAGTTGGTAGGAACTCCAAAGAAGTGCATATGGCTTTCAAAAGCTTTAAGATAGGCTGAGACATTCCAGCCATCAAATAATTTACGCTCACTTACCACACCCTCAATCGCCTTGGTTACACCATGCATATGCTCTTGTTCTTGATGCAACATTTGTTGTTGATCCAATTGTTGCTGATGTAACTCTTGCTGCTACTGCATAGATAATTGCATCTGCTGATTCTGCATCATAATGGCTGAAGAAAGAGTTTGTAATAAATTCTTCATCTCATTGGTCAAAAAGGAAGAAGCACTTGATGATGAAGTAGGTGGAGTATTCGAAGAGTCTGCCATCTCAATAATCAAAAGCAACGCTTTCACGTCAGGTTCACCAAATGTCGCATGGAATACGCATGGGAGTTCATGAAGTCACTCGCCCGCAAGGACTCTTAGCAAGATGGGAGAAAAAAGATTAAAAAGAGTAGTTGAAAAAAAGTTGAAAGCATATAGTTTGATGGCTGCAAATGAAGGTATTTCAGGGCTGTTTTTAGGGCTGGTTGATGTTGATACAATGGTGAAATTTTTGCAGTAATTAATGCTAAAAACAAGACAAAAAAATATGTTATTTATGTTGACACTTTAGAGATGTATGAAGTCATTCAAGAGTTTTCTCAACATGAATGTTATGGGCTGCAATATGGGTTCCAAAAAAGGGCTGAAGCAAGGGTGGATACAAAGTACAAAACAATTGCAAAGAAGATTAAGCTTGTAGCTTTGCCTTTACCACCTGAAAGTGATGGGTTGGCTAAAAAAGTGACTCAACAACCTAGTTTACGGCATCCACATGGAGTAGGACATAAATTTACAGTTGAAACTTTACAAGAGCTGAAAATTGGTGATACAAGCTTCCTTTTGCCTGCTCCTTTAAAAAGAGCTTGTTTCTTGTAGATGTTGGCAAGGCATGGGAAAGCCTTTGCATTTCAGCCAGAAGAAATTTGATGTGTTGATCGGATTGCACCTATGGTGATCTTTACAATACCTCATGTGCCATGGAATTTAAAGCCTATTCCAGTGCCTCAGGCATATTTGCCTAAGTTGCTAGAGATTTTGAACGAGAAGATGAGAATGAGGATTTTGGAGCCGTCTTCAACTCCATATTTGAATCGGTGGTTCACTATTCCAAAGAAGAATGGTGCTTTGAGGTTTATACAGGATTTACAACTAGTTAATAAAGTCACCATTAGGAATATTGGATCGGGCTTGATAGTGGATGAATTTGCAAGCAAGGCAATTTACTCTATGGGTGATTTATATTCAGGATATGATCTATTCCATCTTGCATTAGAAAGTCGAGATATCACTACCATGAAGACACCGCTTGAATTGGTTAGGATGTGTACACTTCCACATGGAGCAACCAATTTAGTGGTGCGTATGATGAATGCTATGCATAAAGTTCTGAGGGAGTATGTTCCCCAGTTGACCTTACCCTTTGTTGATGATTTGCCGATCAAAGGATGTGATATCTATGAGAAGAATGAAGAGTCGAATGAGCATGGATGTAGAAGATTTGTGGCTGATCATATTGCTGATTGTGACAAGATTTTGAGCCATCTTAAAGAAGTGCATTTGACTCTGTTAGGAGAAAAGTCAGTTTTTGGAGTGGAGGAAGTATTAGTTGTTGGGGACATGTGTGGACCATATGGGAGAAAGCCCTCACCAGTAAAGATTGATGCCATAAGCAAGATGTGAGAGACATGTTCAAATGTATCCGAGGTGAGAAGATTTTTGGGTGCATGTATCTTTTACTTGATATGGATTCCGCATCTTTCTCATGTAGCTGAAAGTTTATATCAGGTCTTGAGAAAAGGGAAAAAGTTTTGGTGCTTGGGGTAAACAACATACGAAGGCAATTTAGAAGTTAAAGATCTTATTGATTTTAGCCCCAACATTAAAGATAATAAATTATGAGAATGGACAGCCTATTATTATCACCATGGATACAAGCCCAATTGGCATTGGTTGGGGATTATGCTAATGGGAATAGGTATGCCATTCGGTTTGGAGCAAAGATTCTCAATGAATGGCAATGGCGATATTCTCAAGTCAAAAGAGAGCTTTGGGGTGTAGTGATAGCCCTTAAGTGTGATAGGGAGTATTTTATGGGAGCTCATGTAGTGGTAGAGAGACTGATTGTCTACCTCTATTGGGCATGATAGTAAATTTCCCAACTCTTGATATTGCCATGTTACGGTGGATTGCATTTATAAAGTCTACTAGCCCCTAGATAATAAAAAATGCAAGGACTTTGATATTTAAGGATCTCTTCATCAAAATATTTTCTAAATAGGTTATTTTGACAATCTAATAATTAAGTTTATGAATGTTAGCCAAAAGGATAGAGAAGAAATCTACAACTATAAACTCGCATGTAGAGCCTCTATAAGACAATTTTGATGACTGAGAGACCCACACAAAAATCTATATCCATTGTATTCATAAACATGATCTCGGACAAAGAGCTTTATAAGGTGCTATCAAGCATTTTGAGTCTGCAAAGAGACGTGCTAGCAAGGGTTTTTAAAGAACCGATACATTTAGATCACCTACTAAAGGAAAGGAGTGTAAAAGCCATTCAACTAGCTGGCATTATCTCCAATAGCAAGAGATCCACAACTAATAGTGAACATTCCACTATAGAAACACATGATAAAGGGAAGGGTATTGACCACATGCAAGAAATAGTGAGCCTAAAGCTAGAGATTGCAAGGCTTCAAGAGGTAATGATGCAACCCACAAGACTGCAAGTACGATGCATTCACTATGAGGGTAATCATCTTCCATTTAAATCCCTAGATCTAAGACCTCATACTTGCACAAATTGCGATAGGTATGGGCATGAAGCCATGCAATTGCCTAGAAGACTACCATATCCACAACCCTAGACTTAGCAATTCTATCCCATGAATATATAGTTTAACTTCGGAAGAGGGGCTCCATTAGCACAACCAATACCTAATGAGTAAAGGCCACCAACTTGGGGTTCTAAATAAACCCGACATGAATCCTCATTTATAATAAGGATCTAAATGCGACTAATGGCTGCTTGGGTAAAAACTAGGAATTATATATTGCAAAATCCTTTTTTGAGATAGCAAATGTCTATAGAATAGAGGTTGATGGTGTTACTCAAGATAATCTCGCTATTATTCCTTATAGGGCTTTACCCTTGGTACACTCTATGAATGCGAGGGAAGAAGAACCAGAATCGAGTGCCAGGAATAGTTTGCTTGGAAATATATCAATGGGGATATCTGAGGATGTACCTACAATCAGGCTCGAAAAATAGCCTCTTTGTTTTTGAAGAGCCCAAAGTGGAAGTAGTTAAAATAGAAATGGCAGAAGGGAAATATTTATATCTAGGAGCTCAATTGAAATCCCAAGATCGAGGAAGATTTGAGGAGGTATTACGAGCACATGTTGGGGAATTTTCTTACGAGCACATGTTGGGGAATTTTCTTGGTCTTATATTGACCTTAAAGGTATTAAGGTTGAACTTTGTTAGCATTATATTGATCTAGAACCAGGTACAAAACCCATATGTCAACACCAACGACGAACAAATCCTCTGTATGCAAAACTAGTCAAAGCCGAGATTACTAAGCTTCTTGATGCAGGATTTATTTATCATGTTGCATATAGTGAATGGGTTTCCCCTATTGTGGTAGTACCCAAGAAGAATAGTAAGAAGATTCACATTTGTGTTGATTATAGAAAGCTAAATAGCAAAACACGCAAAGATCATTTTCCTTTGCCATTTATAGATCAGGTACTTGATAAAGTTGCATGCCATGAGCTATATTCTTTCATGGATGGGTTTAGCAGCTACAACCAAGTGTTAGTTCATCCTGAAGATCAATCCAAATCTACTTTTACTATTGAATGGGGTGCATTCGCTTATAAAGTGATGCCTTTTGGTTTTTGTAATGAACTTGTGACATTTCAAAGAGTTATGATTGCCACTTATCAAGATTTTCTACAGCAATGGATGGAAGTTTTTCTAGATGATTTTTATGTCTATGGGATGAAAAGAGAAATGCATGATCAATTGGTGCAAGTGTTTGAATGTAGTGACAAAGTAGGTATCTCCTTGAACCCTGATAAATGCATTTTTGGAGTGTCAAAAGAAACGTTGTTGGGGCATATCGTTTCTAAAGAAGGTATTGCTATGGATCCAACTAAAATTGCAAATATTTTTTCACTTCCACCTCCAACAATTCTTAAGCAATTACATGGATTTTTGGGGCATCTAAATTATTATTGACGATTCATTTCTGATTTTGCAAAGGTGACATCACCCTTAACAAATCTGCTACGATATTGGCAACCTCGGATTTTACAAAGGAATTTCATATTCATCTATGCATCTATGTATCTATAGGAGCTATTTTATATCAAGATGATAACAAGAAGGTGGATCATCCAATTTATTATGCAAGCCGTAATTTAAGTGACGCGGAAAGAAATTATACTACCACTGAGAAAGAATGCTTATCAATGGTATTTGCGGTGGAAAAATTTCATCATTATTTATTAGGGAACAAATTTTCTATTTATGTGGACCATGAAGCACTGAAGTATTTGCTTAATAAAGCAGAACTTTCGAGACATGTAATTCGTTGGATGTTATTATTTTAAGAATTTGATTTTCAAATAGTTACTCATCGTAGTAGAGCTCATGTTCTAGCAAATCATCTTTCACAATTATTAACATTTGATAAGGAGGAAGGTGTGGAGGATGATTTACTAGATGCATCACTTTTTATTGTGGAGACGCAAGTTCCATGGTATGCTGATATTGTGAATTTTCTTAGCATAGCTCATCATTCACCTAGTGCTGATAAATGATGAAAGCGATAATTTTTAATGCAAGCACGCTCCTATGGATTATTGGGGGGTTATCTTTATACTTTTTTTCCAAGGGAATGTATCTATCGGCGATGTGTAAGGGAAGATGAAGTCCTTGTGGTTCTTAAGGCATTGCATGATGAGCCATGTGGTGGCCATTTTTCAAGTAAATTAACAGCACGAAAAGTTCTATTAGCTAGTTATTGGTGGCCTACCCTATTTAAAGATGCTGATTATTACTACCAAAAATGTGATGTCTCGTCCTTCTAAGAGTTTTGCTTTGCTACACCTTTGACACCTATATTGGCATTATCGCCTTTTGAGAAGTGGAGAATTGACTTTGTGGGCCCAATTGATCGGCCTACCAGATATCAATCTAATCGTTATATCTTGGTCTATACTGACTATATTACAAAGTGTGTAGAAGCGAAAGTTCTTAAGACAGATAAAGCCATTGAGGTGGCTAAGTTTATGTATGATAATATCATTACCCATTTTGGTTGCCCACTGGAATTAGTAAGTGATTGAGGTTCCCATTTCTTGAATGGTCTAATTAGCGAGTTAACAGAACTATATCAAATTAAGCATCTTAAATCAATGCCTTATTATCCCCAAGCTAATAGTCAAGTTGAAGTAACCAATTGCATTATTTGTGGGATTTTAACTAAAATGGTTGCTTCTCACCGGCGAGATTGGGATGAATGTTTATATGAGGCATTATGGGCCTACAAACCACTTATAAGGTGATAGTGCAAAATACACCCTTCAATTTAATTTATGGAACCAATGTTATTTTTCATATTGAGAAAGAGTTACCTACTCTATGAATCGCCCTCTCATTACGATTAGGTGAGTTTGAATCTTTAAAACAAAGGATTTTACAATTGGTGAGGTTAGATGAGGAAAGACAGTTAGCTTTACAGAGCTTAGAAGCAATGCAAAAATGTCATAAAGCATGGCATGATCAAAATAACAAAATATGAGAGTTTAAAGTAGATGATTTAGTTTTATTATATGATAGTCGATACTAAAAATTTTCTAGAAAGCTCAAAATTTGTTGATTAGGACCTTTTAAGGTTGTTAAAGTTTATGATAATGGTTCTCTTGATGTACAAGATATTAATGCTAAAAATGAGATATTTAGGGTTAATGGCCTCCTCCTTAAACATTTTGTGACTTAGTTTAGTTAGGTATAGTTAGGTTAGTGGTTAGAATAATCCTTTAACTAATCTATATTTGGATTTATTTTCTTTTGGGGGTTTTTGATGGGATGCAGATATGGCTTTTTTGTGGATGGATGCACTTTACCCTCATTTTGATGATGATAGTTCTGATCCTATTCATGTCGGCGGGCCTTATAGTATTTCGCATTTTCAAACGCATAACAAGTTCTTATATGCACCAAGAGGAGATGCCTGTTGCGGTTCTTCTTTTGTGATCATTTTTTGTTTGTAATACCATCCACCCTTTGGTTATAGGTAGTGTTAATGGCATATTTATGTGCATGCGCAGCTCTTGTGTTGGCAGTATCGTACTTATTTTCGATGCTATGGTACCACTATCATGCATGATGCTATAGGTTACACTTATCAGCGCCATGATTCTGATAGTGTATTCTCACCTGATCATGGTGTTGCTCAGTATAGGGTGGGTAGAGAACAATAAGAATTTTCTCGATATCAAGTTTTTGTTTACTGTTTTACTCCATCATATCCCGATGATCAAGTAAATTTTTTATGCCAGGAGGCATATTCCACGGTGGATTCCGTGAGGTTTTACGGTGGATTCCGTAAACTTAGATGACCGGGGCTCATACACAAAGAGGATTCTTTGTGCGAGAAGTTGATGGGGACGCCTGTCCTTTTCGGGCGTTTCATTAATTTAGTGTGTACATGGGTGATTCCATAGCGGGTGATTCCGCAAAATGCATATTAAATTAATAAACGTTTATGAGTTTAGAGTGCGCACTCGTAATAAATTAAGGTTAGGACTTATTTCTAACCAATTGATTTATTTATGTAGCTGAAGACTGCTAGGTATTCACTTTTGTCGGTTTAATTGTGTTATTTTACTAACGATTGTGAATGCTTCAGTTGATATGTAGAGATAGCAGCAGTGGCGGAGGAAAGCATTGGAGTCTAGAGGGTTTTCGACTCTTGGAATAGATTTTGATAGGCGCCACGCCTATATTTTGTTATGTCTATTGAGACATCGATTATTTATTATTATTTTGTATGCGCTTATGCGCCTGGATATGTTATTTCTATTTGGACATTGAGATTGGGCGTGCCAGACACTATGGCCACCGTCCATTAGCTTTATTTTACTATTTTTGTAGAAAGCAAACTCAAAAGCTAAAAGCTTGTCATATTTTTGTAATTGGGCTATTATTGAGCATGAAGATTGGAAATATACATAAAATACATGCTTTGTGAAGCGCTCACACAAGGCATGGGGGAGATTGAACCCAATTTGTCTCTTGCCTCTTGTCGTGCATGCTTTTACATGGGTTTTTGTGCTAAAAAGTAGAGTACTTTGTTCTTGGGGACATTCCGGGATTCACCACGTGAACTATCTACGAGAGATCTACGCACCAGTGGTATCAGAGCGGAGCAGAGATCAAGAGCTTCCAATCGCTACCAATCTCGGGCGAAGGCGGAGCTCCAGGAACAAACGGCCTCTACAGTCAACCTCGTCGCGAACCGTCGATACAGGCAGACTTCTGGCGATCAAGAACCCCTGTTTCCACTGTCAAATCGCGAAGGACCAAGCTCTGCAGACAGAGGACCACTCAAACACTTCCATCATCAAGTCGTGGAGTTACAGAGATAAGCTCTCTTCATAATCAAGTTTATTATCATAAGAAAGCTTAATTTTAAGCTTAGCAAGGCCTAATCTTCAAAATCGTTGCAAGACGGCATCATCCCGTGAAATCCGGCGAAAAAAACGGCCCCCCCCACGAAAAAAAAACGGCGCCTGTTCTCCACCATTAAGCTCTTAATCCTTAAGTCAAAGCTTAAATCACTAAGCTTTCTTCAAGTCACACAATCCTCTGCAAGTCACACTGGGCAAACAAGTTCAGTAACTCCGGGTCTCGCACTTCTGAAGTCAAGTTCCGTAAGTCGACAGTAATCAAGTTCTGCAAGTCGGCCTAAGTCCAGCAAGTCAACAACTCTGCAAGTCTGCTAAGTCTGCAACTCTGCAAGTCAGACTAAATCAGAACTGACTAGTGCTTAAAACTCATAGAAGACTTGTTCGTATGCAAAAACTCTGAACTGGAAAAGAAAATGTAGTTGCTGATGCATTGAGTAGAAGACCTGCAATTCATAACATTTCTATCATATCTTTTGATTCTTTGATTGCCATGAAAGACACATATCACCAGGATATTACTTTTCATTCTGATTGGCAAAAATTAATTCAAAATAATTTCATTCCTGTTGATTCATTATCATATAATGATGGATTCATGTTCTTTGAAAAGAGACTGTGTGTTACTATTCCATTCCGATCTTTTGTTTTGAATGAAATTCATTGTCCCCCATATCAAGGTCATAGAGGTATCATTTCTACATTACGCATGTTAACTGAAGATTTTTATTGGCCGCATATGGATGCAGATGTATCTAATTTTGTTTCTGAATGTTTGATTTGTCAAAGAATAAAGAGACATCATGGTAAACAGTATGGACTATTAATGCCTTTGTCTATTCCATCTAAACCTTGGGAACATATATCTATGGATTTCATTACTGGTTTACCAAATACTAAATCTAACCATGACATGATTTGGACAATTGTAGATAGATTTAGTAAGCAAGCATATTTCATTGCATGTAAGAAAACTTTAACAGCATCACAAGCAGCACAGTTATTTTTGAAAACTGTTTTTACTAACCATGGATTGCCGAAAGTGATTATTTCAGATAGAGATTCTAGATTTTGTAATAATTTTTGGATTACACTGTTTGCAAATCTAGGTACAAAGATTGATTTCTCATCTGCGTTTCATCCAGAAACGAATGGACAAACAGAAGCCACAAATAGCACCATTCTAGATCTTTTACGTGCATACACTATCTCTAAACCTCAGACATGGGATACTCATTTACATTTATTACAGTTTGCATATAACAGTACACCACACACATCTACAAAGAAAGCACCTTTTGAAGTTATTTATGGACATAGATTATCTACACCTGTTGCATCTTTGTCTAATAGAATACAAAGTGCTGATGATATTGCTGTTATGCATAACACTATTTTTGATGAGGTAAAGGATATGATTGCTAAAGCCCAACAATCATATACCAAACAAGCCAACAAGAAAAGACAAGCCATGAATTTCAAAGTTGATGATTATGTTTGGCTTAGAATAGAAAAGCGTAGACTGCAAAGTGTAGATAGACATCCAGTTGTCAAATTAGCTCCTAGATTCTACGGACCATTTAGAATCATTCATAAGATTAATGACAATGCATTCAAGTTAGAACTACCATCTCATTGGAAAATTCATAATACATTTCATATTAGTTTATTGAGACCATTTAGAGGCCAATTACCTATCCACCCTGTCTATGAAAACCCACCTTTATTAGAAGAAGAGACTGAAATACTTGAACCAGAAGCCATCATAGACACTGACTACATGACCACTAGAACTGGCCGAAGGTATTCTAGATATCTAGTCAAATTTAAGAACCATCCTGTAGAGGAAGCACAATGGATGCACGCTAGAGACCTAAATGCTTTCCCCACTCTGTTAGCTCCACATTGAGCTAATAGCAATTGAGGTCAATTGCTATCCCACCCCGGGGGTATGATGCCAGGAGGCATATTCCACGGTGGATTCCGTGAGGTTTTACGGTGGATTCCGTAAACTTAGATGACCGGGGCTCATACACAAAGAGGATTCTTTGTGCGAGAAGTTGATGGGGACGCCTGTCCTTTTCGGGCGTTTCATTAATTTAGTGTGTACATGGGTGATTCCATAGCGGGTGATTCCGCAAAATGCATATTAAATTAATAAACGTTTATGAGTTTAGAGTGCGCACTCGTAATAAATTAAGGTTAGGACTTATTTCTAACCAATTGATTTATTTATGTAGCTGAAGACTGCTAGGTATTCACTTTTGTCGGTTTAATTGTGTTATTTTACTAACGATTGTGAATGCTTCAGTTGATGTGTAGAGATAGCAGCAGTGGCGGAGGAAAGCATTGGAGTCTAGCGGGTTTTCCACTCTTGGACTAGATTTTGATAGGCGCCACGCCTATATTTTGTTATGTCTATTGAGACATCGATTATTTATTATTATTTTGTATGCGCTTATGCGCCTGGATATGTTATTTCTATTTGGACATTGAGATTGGGCGTGCCAGACACTATGGGCACCGTCCATTAGCTTTATTTTACTATTTTTGTAGAAAGCAAACTCAAAAGCTAAAAGCTTGTCATATTTTTGTAATTGGGCTATTATTGAGCATGAAGATTGGAAATATACATAAAATACATGCTTTGTGAAGCGCTCACACAAGGCATGGGGGAGATTGAACCCAATTTGTCTCTTGCCTCTTGTCGTGCACGCTTTTACATGGGTTTTTGTGCTAAAAAGTAGAGTACTTTGTTCTTGGGGACCTTCCGGGATTCACCACGTGAGCTATCTGCGACCGATCTGCGCACCAATTTTAGTTATCCCTATTGGGATTATATATGTTGGTATATGGATGCAACCGATGGCTACTCTTTAGGATGTTTACCGGTGGCAGCTATGCCCTATTATGACGATGCAGCTACAGCTCTGCTCCATGATGTGATAGTGGTTTTTAGTGATGCACTTGATATAGCCAGTCTATGACATCTGATGTGTCTACGCTGGAGGCTATTCATGAGCATCCTATATCTGATGGTTTAGTTGATAGGTTTGACTTAGATAGTGTGGATGATTTTGGATTAGGGTTACTGTTTGTAATAAAAGATCTTAGGAAGTTTGAATATTTTAGTTTAGATATTTTATTTTCTTAGTCTTTTGGGTTTTTACTTTCTTCCATAGTTTTTTTAAAAAATAATCATTGAAAAAAAAAACTTTCCGAGTAGATGACTTTTTACTTTAGGATTTAGCGCACTTTAGTTTAATTAGTCTTCACATTGTTAGGTAGTTAGTTGCACGCATGGTTGGGATACTCCTTTAGTGCTAGGAGTTCATTACAAGGAAGTTTGACAAGATGGCTAGTTTCTAAAGGAGTTTCACTCTTTATGGATCTAACATATTAATGGTTTAGTGGTTAGTGGTTGAGTTATGTGCACGTTTGATGATTATTGCAATTTGCGAACCACTACATGATTCTCTTTGCATTATCTTGGCATTGTATTGATTGTATTCCCATCAAGCTCATTAATGGGTTGATGGTAAAAGAATTTATAAAAGGGAATATATCCATGATAATCATAATCCACCCTATTATCATCTTGTTCATCTACATGTCTATGATCATCTTTAGGACTGCTGAACACTAAGGACTTGAAGTATAATTGCCATAAGCTTGTGATGAAAAGAAGTTACCCTTAGTTTTGATGGTCCACCTCTTCCAAAAATACGCTTAATAGGCTGAGTACTTCCCTTATTAGGATGAGCCAGATTGGAATCATGAGAGACTCTATGAAGGTCACAAATAGGTTGGAATTCTCTTTGTGATTTGTTGTCCATATTCCATATGGTTGAAATAAGCTCTTCAAATAGAGATTTGTTGCTTTGCTGTAGTTCAGTAATCCCCTTATTCATTTGTGCCACTCCTTGAATCAATCCATTATTTATTTGTGTTAAACTCTCATTCAATTTCTTCAAGTCATTAGAGATCCCTTTATTCATGTGGCCCAATTCTTTGGATAATAACTAGTCATTCACTCCATGTGGCTCATGAGTAGCTTCAACCCTTTGATGCATGTTGTAGGGAGCTCCTACACTAATATCTTCATCCACTTACTAATGATTTTGAGTCTCATTGGTATAGTTTTAACCCTCATGAAACTCTCTGACATCATCACTCATGGCTTCTACAACAAGATCCTTCTTCTTGTTCCTAGCCATTGAAAGAAGAGTGTCATAATAGTAGACTGCCTATCATTAAATCCTTTGTATCTCCCCAAATAGCTCTAATCTAAGTATTCTATAGCTCAATAGTAAGCATATAAGATAGGATATAGTAGATTTATAGAGGTTTCAAGTTGGGATAAAGGTCTAGGTGAAATAATGACAAACAATATTACCCTATTATGTTGTCTAAGTGTTGTCCCACTATACCTCCTGTCAATAAAACTGAAATATCTTGAGCTCACAATATCATATCAATCATATTTTTTATTCAAAATGGACTTGAATACTCCCCCTACATATCACGATATCAATTATGGATCAATAGATTATTTTCTGTAATAAGAACTTGACTAATGTATTGAAGTTTCTTGAACCCTGTCTACTACATGTAAATGCCATGTTTGGACATGTATGAACTCTCTAGATACAACAAACCTTATAAAAACTTGTGGGGGCCTAAAAAGGTTTATGGGTTACTTGTGGGGATCAAATTTGACTTGTAAAATAATGGCTACATGTTGTATAAACCTATAAGACTTGTAGGAACCTATAGGTATGAAGAGAGGCAAGAAATACCATATTCCTCATCCATTATTTCTTCCCATGTCTAGATGTGCTAAGATACTAGTGTATCACTATTAATCAATGCCAATGATGATGTACATATACCTAAAATTTAAATATATATGTGGGTTTCAAGACTTGAGGGGTGTGCTAAGTTTCTCCTCAAGTCGATGATGCACCCCTTCAACAAGGTCATAATGAGGAAGGGAGGGTCACCTCTCTATTGTCTTCCTGGCTCACCTATCATCTTCCTTTTTCTCGCAGAAAAAAACATGGCAAGGTACATGTGCTACTTGGCTAAGAAAGTAGTGATGCTATGCATTGACTAAAAAACTTTTTCAATCCTTTAATGAAATGCAAGTGGAAAATAGAAATTGACCGAATTGAAATGAGCTAAGGATAGGGTTATTACCCTTTCAGTGATTCAGTGCATTACATGTATCCCACTTACCATTTTCATTAATATTTCCAATCATGCAGCATGAATGATCAACCAACAAGTCAAGTTTCATGTTAGGTATAAAATGTAGGTAATGAATCAATGGTTGGTTGAAACCAATTTTGACACTAATATTGAATGTACAGGATGAAGAATTATGAAAAATTCACAATTAGTCCTATATTAGGCTCTATATGCTCTTCAATGTAAAGCTTGATGATCAATTATTGTTAATCTCCCTTTTCCAATAATAGGATCAGCTCAACAATGGGATAATAAGAGAGATTAAAAGCATTAAGCAGTAGGAATACCTCTTGTTTCTTATGAAGAGTATTGGGAGGGCTTCAACAACCCATCAATTCTCCATATAATCCATTCCCAAACTGATCAATGTTGAGTGCCATAGGTTTATCTTGAACCAAAATTTTGTCCCATAATGCTTGCCCAAATATGTCTTCAGCTTATATTAATGAAGAGTAATCTAATTGATTATTAGAATTCCATACTTGGGTAGATGATTTCAATCACCATAGGAGAAGATCTTTTGAGTAATGAAGAAGTAAAACCCTCATTGAATTTCTTGAAGTCAATAGAGATCCCTTTATTCATGTGGCCCAGCTCTTTGGATAATAACAAGTAGTCATTCACTCTATGTGGCTCATGAGTAGCTTCAATCCTTTGATGCATGTTGTAGGCAACTCCTACACTAATATCTTCATCCACTTACTAATGATTTTGAGTCTCATTGGTATAGTTTTAACCCTCATCAAACTCTCTGGCATCATCATTCATTGCTTCTACAACAAGATGCTTCTTCTTGTTCTTGGCCATTGAAAGAAGAGTGTTTAAATATTAGACTGCATGTGATTAAATCCTTTGTATCTCCCCAATTACAACTCCAATCTAAGTATTCTATACCTCGATAGGAAGCTTATACGATAGAATATAGTAGATTTAAAGAGGTTTCAAGTTGGGATAAAGGTCTAGGTGACATAATGTCAAGCAATGTTACCCTACTATACTGTCTAAGTGTTGTCCCACTATACCTCCTGTCAATAAAACTAAAATATCTTGAGTTCTCCATATTACATCAATTAGAGTTTTTATTCAAAACGGAGCTTAATATTCCCTCTATGTATCAATCTATCAATTTCCACTTATGGATCAATGGAGAAATTTCTGTAATAAGATCATGACTAATGTACTGAAGTTTCTTGCACCCTGTCTACTACATGTAAATGCCCTGTTTGGACCTGTATGAACTCTCTAGGTACAAGAAACCTTATAAACACATTTGTGGGCCTAAAAAGGGTTATGGGATACCTATGAGGATCAAACTTGACTTGTAGAATGATGGATACATGCTGTATAAACGTGTAAGACCTGTAGGAACCTCTAGGTATTAAGAGGCAAGAAATACCATGTTCCTCATCCCTTGTTTATTCCCATGTCTGAATGTGCTAAGATACTACTCTACCACTATTAATCAATGCTAAGGATGATGTACATATATCTAAACTTTAAATATATGTGGGTTTCAAGACTTGAGGGGTGTTCTAAGTTTCTCTTCTCAAGTCTGTGATGCACCCCTTCAACAGGGTCATAATAAGGAAGGGAGGGTCATCTCTCTATTTGTCTTCCTGACTCACATGGCATCTTCCTTTTTCTAGTAGTAATAAACATGGCAAGGTACATGCTACTTGGCTAAGAAAGTAGTGATGCTTTGCATTGACTAAAAAACTATTTCAATCCTTTAATGAAATGCAACTGGATAATAGAAACGGACTGAATTAAAATGAGCTAAGGATAGGGTATTATCCTTTGCAGTGACTCACTACATTACATGTATCCCACTTACTATTTTCGTTAATATTTCCAATCATGTAGTATCAATGATCAGCCAACAAGTCAAGTTCCATATTAGGTATAAATTGTAGAGAATGAATCAATGCTTGCAACCAATTTTGACACTAATATTAAATGAACAAGATGAAGAAGTATGAAACAGTCACAAGCAGCCCTATATTAGGCTCTATATGCTCTTCAATGTCAAGCTTGATGATCAATTACTCTTAATCTCCCTTTTCCAATAATAGGATCAGCTCAACAATGGGATAATAAGAGAGATTAAAAGCATTAGGCAGTAAGAATACCTCTTGTTTCTTATGAAGAGTATTGGGAGGGCTTCAACAACCCATCAATTCTCCATATAATCCATTCCCAAACTGATCAAGGTTGAGTTCCATAGGTTTATCTTGAACCAAAATTTTGTCCCATAATGCTTGGCCAAATATTTCTTCAACTTATATTAATGAAGAGTAATCTAATTGATTATTAGAATTCCATACTTGGGTAGATGATTTCAATCACCATAGGAGAAGATCTTTTGAGTAATGAAGAAGTAAAACCCTCATTGAATTTCTTGAAGTCAATAGAGATCCCTTTATTCATGTGGCCCAGCTCTTTGGACAATAACAAGTAGTCATTCACTCTTTGGACATATCAAGCTATCAATCTCCAATTATGGATCAATAGATAAATTTCTATAATAAGATCCTGAGTGACGTACTAAAGTTTCTTGCACCCTGTCTACTACATGTAAATGCCCTATTTGGACCTGTATAAACTCTCTAGGTACAACAAAGCTTATGGGATACCTATGGGGATCAAAGCTGGCTTGTAAAATGACGGGTACATTAAACCTGTAAGACCTATAGGAACTTGTAGATATCAAGAGGCAAGAAATACCATGTTCCTCATCCACTGTTTATTCCCGTGTCTCAATGTGATAAGATACTAGTGTGCCACTATTAATCAATGCCAATAATTATGTACATATACCTAAACTTGAAATATATATGGGTTTCAAGACTTGAGGGGTGTGCTCAGCTTCTCCTCAAGTCGGTTGATGCACCCCTTCAACAAGGTCATAATTCTTCTTGACTCACATGGCATCTTCTTTTTTCTCATGGGAACTATGCACCAGAGCTTGAGATTCCTCCAAGATTAATTAAAAGGAAATTGCCGTTGGTAAATCGTACTGACAAGGTACATGCTACTTGGCTAAGAAAGTAGTGATGCTATGCATTGACTAAAAAACTCTTTCAATCCCTTAATGAAATGCAAGTGGAAAATAGAAATTGACTGAATTGAAATGAGCTAAGGATAGGGCATTACCCTTTGCGGTGACTCATTGTATTACATGTATCCCACTTACCATTTTCATTAATATTTCCAGTCATGTAGCATCAGTGATCAGCCAACAAGTCAAGTTCCATGTTAGGTACAAAATTTAGGTAATGAATCAATGCTTGGAACTAATTTTGACACTAATCTTGAATGGACAGGATGAAGAATTATGAAACAGTCACAATCAGCCCTATATTTGGCTCTATATGCTCTTCAATGTCAAGTTTGATGATCAATTACTCTTCATCTCCCTTTTTTAAGAAGAGGATCAGCTCAACAATGGGATAATAAGAGAGATTAAAAGCATTAAGTAGTAGGAATACCTCTTGTTGCTTATGAAGAGAATTGAAGGGCTTCAACTAATCAATTCTCCACATAATCCATCCTCAAACTGATCAAGATTGAGTGCCATAGGTTTAGCTTGAACCAAAACGTGATCCCATAATGCTTGTCCAAATATTTCTTCAGTATATCCAAATATTTCTTCAACTTATATTAATGAAGAGTGCTCTAATGGATTATTAGAAATCCATGCTTGGGTAGATGATTTCAATCACCATAGGAGAAGAGACTTTGAGTAATGAAGAAGTAATAATTCTTGATGGAGATCAAGAATAGAAGAAGATACCATACAATCAAATATCTAAGGGAGTGAAAATTCCTTCAATCTTGATTATATGTCTCAATGTTAGCAAAATCTTGGTGGTGTGGCTTTATTCTAATCTTCTTTGAGTTGAATAAACCATAAGCCCCATGGTTGAAACCACATTCAAGTAAAAATTTGAAGAAATCCATGGCTACCTTATTACTCCCCAAATGGAAATGAAGAAATTGCTTTAAATCTTGCCAAGAAGCTCCAATTTCAACCCAATGATGAATGTAGATGCTTGACTTCAGCTTCTGAGGCCAAGGAGTACAAAATCCCTCTCAAATCTTCAAGAAATGGTCAAAATATCCTTGTCATCCTGAATATGCCATAGTAGCTAGGTGGTGTGGCTTTATTCTCATCTTCTTTGAGTTGAATAAACCATAAGCCCCATGGTCATTCAAGCAAAAATGTGAAGAAATTTATGGCTACCTTATTTTCCCTCAAATTGAAATGAAGAAATTGCTTCAAATCTTGCTAAGAAGCTCCAATTTCAACTTGATGATGAATGTAGATGCTTGACTTCAGCCTCCTGAGGCCAAGGAGCACAAAAGCCCTCTCAAATCTTCAAGAAATGGTCAAAATATCCTTGTTGTCTTGAACCTTCCATAGCTAGGGTTTCCATAAATCTTTAAGACTCAAGAGAAGAGGAGCAACCAAGAGCTCTTTGCTAGAGAGTTTAGAGCCTGATTGAAGCACCATTGAAGCTAGAGAATGATTGTCTTACTGAGAATGAAAAATTTGGTGGTGGTTGAAATACAATACAAATTGCACTGATATGCTGGTTGTCCACGTGGCATGGTTCCCATCAACTACGGTTATTGTTGAGCTTGTATTGAGGTTAGGAGTCAAGCTAGGGATGCCTCTCTGATGCTAGAAGCCAAGAGAAGAAGATATGATCAAGATTGATCCATGAAAGCTTGAGAACAAGCTGAGAGAAAGAAGAAAAACCTTTGATAAGCAAAAGTAATCCCTATTTAAGATTTTTCTAATCTTCATTAATCCTAGTTACACCAACAACCTACAAAATGGGCCTCTTCTTTATCGCGAGCTGCCAAAATGTCCAAGAACCCGCCATTCGCACTTCAAAACTTCACCAAGTCCTCTAGATTTGGTCAAGACTAATTGCAGGAAACCCTGACTAGTCACACTTTGAATTGTACCAAGTCTTGTAACTAAATCTTGAATCCCAATTACTCACAATGGTGTTAGTAATCAGATCTAGACTTGAAAACAACCTTGCCAAGAATCAAATTGAAGGCTTTGACATCATTTTAAATAAGAAATTCCCATAACAAGATAAAATATTAAAAATAAAAGCAATGCTAAGAAAACCATAGCTAAGGTAACTAGGCTACCATGAATCATGTTACCACTTGAATTACCAAGGCTGAGAATCATTCATAAGAGGCTACAGCATGACATCCTCCTCATGCTATGGAGGGTCATGGAATCCACCCTAATGCCATGGTGGTCAAAGATTATGCACCATCAATGGATGGTGGGAGGTGGAAATCTCAAACAAGAAATGTTTACAATTGGCAAACGATGCTTGACAAGTTACAACTTAGCCTTTTATATCTAACCCTAGACCAAAGGCTAAATATTGGCTAAGGTATTTATTTTTCTTTATTACAAAGGGGAAATTAAGGAGCTCAAATTACATGGATAAGATGGAACAATGGAGGAAATAGGGACTTGATTAGTTACTCAAACGAAGGGAAGATAGCTAGTTGATTGTGTGGACTACTCATGCTAATTCTTGGCACCATATGTTGAATGATTTGTCCCTTGGGACTTTGTTGAGGAATCCTTGAAGTAGGATATTGCTATAGGTGAGGAGTAAATCACAACATTTGTGAGGGAAGAGGTAGGAGATGATGGCATTGAACATGGCACCAAAAAATGGCCACCAGCATACGGTGAGCTGGAGGGAGACTTAAGAGTATTGGCTATTATTGTGAGATAATTAAATTTTGGGTTTTGAAGAGTTTTTCCACATGTGGAAAGTGGTTGGGAGGTCTTGTGAAGTGGCATGTGGGTGTGAGAGAGTTGGGACCCACCAATGTGAGTGATAAGATGAGAAGTATGCGTAGCAAATAACGAAGTGGGTGTAGTGAGCCCGTCATTGGAGTTGTGTGTGGCAGATGATAAATTCAAAGATGTGGTGGAAAATGGTATAAGTGGAGAAAGGGTTAGAGATTGAGGTTTTGTGATGGTTGAAGAGTCTAGGAAGAGATTGAGTTCACTGAATATGGCGCTTCTACCATAAAGGAAGACTTTGTGCTATGGGTCATTAAAATGGTAAGCTTTGTGATCATAAGTCTCACCATATCCAATAAAGATAAGATGTGTGGCTTCGGGAGAGAATTTGGATTTGTGCTTCTTTTTTTACAAGAAAAGAAGTGCATCTAAATATCTTCAGGGGTGATAGGTCAGTAGGGTTGCCAAATCATAGGGAGTGTGACTGTGAAGAGAGGTAGAGTACATCCTATTTTGAATATATGTTGTTGTAGCAATTTCTTCCTCCCAATATTCTTTTTCAACACATCCTACTGATAGCATAGCTCTTGCATCATTTAGGAGATTATGGTTTTTACATTAAAAAACTCAATTTTTTTGTAGATGATACAATATGGTAAGCTCATGTTGAATTCCAAAGGCTTTGTAGTAGTCTTCAAACTCATTAGATGTGTACTCTCCTCCCTTATCTATTCTAAGAGCTTTGATTCGTAACTTGTGATGATGCTCCACTACTTCTTTGTATTCTTGGAACTTGGAAAATACTTACAATGTCCTTGTGAGAAAATATACAATAGTGTATCTAGAGTAATCATGAATGAATACCATGAAGTATTTTGCTCTAGTCATGAGACAAATAGGATTGATGGGACCACAAATATCAGAGTGTACTAATCAAAGGGGTTGCGTTAAAATGGAGTAAGGAAGATGTGTGGCTTTGCTGAGAGCAAAAGCTTGATAATATGAAAGTTGAGAAAGAGAAGGTGGGATACCCAGCACAAGTTTCTTATGGGTAAGTTGTTGGAGAACATGTTGAGAGGCATGACCAAGTCGAAAGTGCCATATAAGAGAATCTTGTGGTATATTAGAGAGTGAGGTGGAATTAGCAAAAGTATTTACAAGAGGTTGGAGAAATGAATATCCAATTTTTTAATGTCGACATACTTTTGGATGAGTGTGAGAGAAGGTGAAAGTAGTTGCAAGATACAGTGGTCTTTATAGAAGTCAGTAGTGAGAGAAGCTTGAGAAGTGAGCTCACTAATGCTCAAAAGATTTTTCTTGATATTTGGAACATAATAGACTTTATATACCTTGATTATGTGGTTGGATGGAAGATCCACTTGAATGGTGCCATAGCCTTGAGCTTGTTGGATGTTGTTGTCCCCCATGGCAACACTATGAGTGGAGTAGACATCTCTTTGAAATTGACCAACCATTGTTTGTGAAAGGTCATATGATGAGTAGCTCCAAAGTTAGGGAACTAGGTGTATTCTTCTTTGGAGTTTGGATGAGGTATCCAGACCCTTGTAGCTAAGTTGATGATGGTATTTGGTTGATCTTCTGTGTCATAATTTCCACTGCTAAGAAAGTGAGCTTGCCCCCTTGAGTAATGTTTGTTGAATCTTATTTTTTGCCGACAATGCTTTTCTATGTGACCTTGCCTTTTGCAAACATTATATATGAGATGATAATGAGATTTTTTAGAGATGGATAAGGATTAGAATGACTGATGAGAGTTGGGTTTGTGATGAGGATTACCAAGTATTTCTTTGAAGTTGCACGAAGGAGAAAACTTGGGCTTTAGGTGAATGCTCTTTTGTGAAGATGTTTGAGGTTGTAGGTAGTTAGTTATATCTAGGGCTTTGGAATTTGAGTAGGAGAAGTGGAAAGAATATCCCTCATGACTTGCTCTTGCTTGATTCTTTTTATGAGAGGCTAAAGATTGAGTTTATCAATGGAGATTTGAGTGGTAAAATACGCTCTCTAGGATAGAGGAAAAGAGGAGAGAAGAAACATAGCTTGTAGTTCTTCAGATATGACTAAAGCAGATATTATGGCTTCATCTAACAAGGACTTGCACTCTTCTAAGAACTTAGTGGTAGATTGATCTTCATGCATAATGGCAGGGGGGATAACTTTCTAAACATTGTCATTTGATATACAATATATATGTGTTCATAGGTATTTTTGAAGAAATCCCAAATATATTTTTGAAGTGGGTATTATTCTCACTAGTTGTAGTTGTTAATCTCCAAAATGGATAAGGATATACATCCTTGCAGTTGCATCCCTTTGAATCCAATGTTCCTTGTTTGCTTCTTCTTGTTCAAGGAAATTTTCCTTGCCATTGATGATCTTCCAGAGAGGAGGAGGCCCCAAGGGTCACAAACCTTCCACTTAAAGTCATTTTTCACCTTCTCCTCTTAGGCATGCTATATCTCCCATGTCTGGAATCCAAATCATGATCCAATTTTTTTTTCCTTGTTTGTTTGAGACTCTCCCATTGCTTGGCACTTGTCTTTGTCATTCCCACCACTTGAAAATATTTGCAAAACTGTGAGGTTCTTCAAATGTGACTTTAATACCTATCTCCCAAGAACGCTTTAAAACATCAATTTTTCATGGCACTTCCACTGGGGTCACGTTCTAGCTCTAAAATGGTAAATTTTACACACTTCTATTATTTTATTTGGCCTTTTAAAAACCACTTTCACATGTATAGTAGTAATGGGTGTCCTGTTCCTAATGTATATAGCAATATCAATAGCTTCAATCCAATAAATGTGGCATGTTTCTTCTTGACATCAAAGTACGAGCCACCTCTGCAATATGCATGTTATTTTGTTCACTAACTCCATTTTGCTATGGAATATATCTACATGTATGTTGTCTTTGTATACCATTTTTTTGCAAAAATTAGAAAACTCATTGGAGAGATATTCTTCCCCTTCATCTAACCTAGGAATTTAATATGCAATCATGTCTCCTTAATCTCAACCAAAGCCTTAAAGATTTTAAAGTGAGTAAACATCTCACTTTTCTCACACATAGAGTAAACCCATACTTTGGGAGTATGATTATCAATAAAGGAAACATAGTACCTACAATCACTTAAAGTTGTAGTCTTTTTGATCCCCACATATCAGTATGTATCAAATCAAGTGGCTTCTTACATACATATTTTTTGTGTGGAAACGCATGTCTTCCTTGCTTTCCAAATTAACATGCTTCACATACTTTATGCATCCCTTTAACCCTAAACTTGGGAAAGTCGTCCACAATCTATTTTGACTATGCCTTTAGCCACTACACATTCACATGACCAATTCTCTTATGCCAAATTTCAATATCAGCCACCACACATGAACCTTGTGCAAACATGGTAGCATCCATTTCAGGCAGACTTACATCAAGATCAAACAATCTACCGGCACATTTTCCTCTTGCAATCAACCTACAATAATTTATGAGATCTTCCATATAAAAACCATCATATGTGAACAGAATTTGCAATCCATGTTCCACCATCTAACCAAGACAAACCAAGTTTTTTGTAATATTTGATACATACATCATATTAACCAAGTACTTAGTTTTTCCATCCTCCATACTCACAGAAACGTTTCCACCATGAGTAATGGAGTGAGTTGTATCATCCCTTGTCTCCACATAGCCAAGAGAGTCTGCACTGTGAATCTCTCTAAATTACTCTCCATGAGAATTCATGTGGTTAGAGGCACCTGAATCTACATATCATACATCATTCTTTGATGAAGCACTAGTAGTTATGGTATTCATAAAGTGCTCCATAACAAATAACTATTCACTTCTATCATGGATGCATAATTACCTTGCTGTTTTTTCCATTTCTAATTTTATTCTTTTTTAAAGTGATTTTTTGAATAGTGGCATTTCTTCTTACCACAATGCTAGCACTCTTTGCTATCACTAAAATTCTGTTGCCTATTAGAATGTGCAACTTGGCCTCTTTGACTCCCCCTTTCTTAGGACTCTCCTCCTCTATTTTGTTATGCATCATAACTCTAACCATGGCCACCACCTTGGCCTTTTCTATGACCTCTACCTCTGCTAGTAGAGTAAAACACCTATTCAGACTTATTCTTGCTTTAACAAGAAGAAGATCTTCAAGGCATAATCATTACTGGACAAGTTAGCTCTTTCTATTTACTTTAGCTCTGACTTGAGATGTAGCTTTCTGGCCTTTGTATTTACTTCGAACAACCTTGCCAAATTCTTCAATGCAATAGCAGGTGTTTTAGATTCCGAAAAATAGCCCATGATGCTATCTATGACATTAACAAACAACCAATACATGACTTTACAATGTGTCTGCTCCCAATCTTTCTTAGCCTTCACCTATTCTCCAATAGCATTTCATGCAGGAACTTTAGGTGCTACTACCATATCTTCTTCAATGTAATTTCAAACACCTCTGCTCTTCAAGAAATTTGTCATTATGAACTTCCATGTAGGATAATTGTTCTTATCAAGATTCTTGCTAACAATCTAATTGAAGTTATCATACATTTTCACAAAATAGAAAGCCTTACAAGAACTAGAATTTGCAAGCAAGTTGATACCAAGTGTACCACAACTAAATACACAATCTTTTACACTAATTACATAATAATTACCTCAATATGAAATTTGTATATTGATGCCTTCTATGTCTAGAACCTAGTAAACACCTAAAATCTTATAGATTCAAAATCTGTAACATGTGTATCTGTAAATGGCAAACACAGTCAAAACTGTCCTATACCCAAAAACTACTATCATGACCACTTGCAAGTCTAAAACAGAGGCCAAAATGACCTTAGATGTAAAAATTCCCAGTGGAATAAGCCTAAAGGGCTTATCTACAATATAAACACTATTCTTTCTACTCACCAAGTTTTAGTGCAATTGAAGACTGCAACCGAAGCCTTAGGAGCTTCTTGTAGCTAGACCTAAGGTAAATCGAGCAAGGTAGAAGAGCTTCTTACCCATTGCTTTCTTTGGTGCTTTAATGCCTTCACCTCAACCTTCAATTGAGCTCCACATAGCCGTGGGATGACTTTGATACCATAAAAACAAACAAGAGGGAAGAGAGATGAAGAGACCACGAGCATGCAAAAAGCAATGGAGACTTGAGCACACACAGAGATAGGGTTAAAATCTTCTTCTTCTTCTTTCTTCTTCTTCCACACAAAATAACTAAGTTTATAGCATGATAAAAGACTAATATTAAAAGTACCATAACGTATGTACATGTGTTCACTAAGTATGAACCAACTAGAAAAGGAAGAGGCAGCATAATAAATGTGTCGTAATCGAGGATGGACTACGTGGATATAGTCTAGCTATAGAATCACTAGTGTACCCTCATGTCACTCACCTAATACGCCACTGAATAATATTATGCCACATCACCAAGGCACGTAGTGGATATTAGCTCGACAAGAGCTCTACATGAGCTCGATGTGGCATCTCAATGGTGCAAAATGAAGACCTCTAGAGAAGTACTCCTATTGAATGGTTTGTGTGCAATCACATTCATCCAAAGAATAGAACTCTTCACTATCAAGACTTTCTAATGTATTGGATGTGGAATGTACAACATAAGATGTGGACAAAGAGGAAGTGTGGGAATACATGTGGTCTGATATATTTTGTGGCACACCTATCGGTGCTGAGCTTTATATTTATGAATTCTTTGAATAGAGTATTGGGATGTACTTCTTTTGAATCTTTGTGTACAATTGACAATGACATCCATGATAATTTTAAGGATGCTTGCATTGCGAGAGGTATGTTGGAGAGTGATGATGAGTATGCTATGTGCTTGGAAGAAGTTGCCTCTATGAAAATTTGTGCTCAACTCAATACTTTTTTTGTTGCAATTTTTGCCTTTTGTGAGCCTTCTCAGCTTGGCCAACTATGGGAAGGTTTTTGGTACCAATGGTAGAGGATATCATGTACATATTGCAAGTATAGCACATTCATGTCTCTCTTGCTATTCTACAATATGAGGTATCTAACATGACTTTGTTGCATCTTTAAGACCTTTTACACCATTTAGGGTGAAGACTCTAATTTAATGGGTTGCCAGAATCTCATTTATCAAACTCTCAGTTGCATGCTAACCCCCTTTTGCAAGATGAACATGCATACAATACATCAAAGCAACGTAGGGTTTTTGAATCTCTGGAGACAATGTTGAATGAGGGACAAAGAATTACCTTTAATGCAATTATGGATGTTTTTGATGCAAAATCTAGGGATATATTCTTTTTGAATGGTCCTAGTGGGTCTAGAGAGACTTTTTTGTATAAGTGTTTGCTTGCAAAGGTTTGTAGTAGTGGTCGTATAGCATTGGCAACAACATCGTGTGGCATTGCTATCTTACTTCTACTAGGTGGTCATATAGCTGGCTCATAGTTTAAAATACCAATAGAATTAAATAATCGATCCACTTATAATATTTCTATTCAAAGTAACCTTGCTTAGTTCTTGAGATAGTCGAACCTCATTTTGTGGGATGAGGCCTATGACCCATCGAATGCCTTTGAAGCAGTTGATAGAACTTTAAGAGACGTTATGAGTTGTGATAAGTCATTTGGTGGAAAGGTTGTTTTATTTGGAGGGAATTTTGGACAGGTCTTGCCAGTTGTGGTGAAGGGAACACATGAGGATATTAATAATGCTACAATGTGTTACTTTAATTTGTGGAATTATGTGAGAGTATTAAGGTTATCTGAGAATATGTGAGTGTCAATACCTAGTAATGTGATGGACAATGGGTTTGTCCATTGGATTCAAGGAATAGGGGATAAAGTGGGCACTACAAAAAACTATGATAAGTTGTGTGTTCCACATTGTCGTGCTGTTGCACATCCGAGCCATAAACACCTCCATTTTTGTTGTGCATCTGTGTTATCTTTTCGCGTGTGTTTCATTGTGTGTGATTGCTGCATTGTTTTTCCGTCCTTTTTAGTACCTGCATCCAATGTACATACTCCACTTGTGTGTTTGTGTTTGTGTGTGTTTCAGTTTGTATGCATGTTGTGTGTGTGTCAGAAAAATATGAAAAACTGATGCCAAAGAGTAATATTATGTTGTCAATTTCAATTATGAATTCCAAGAAAAGTGCCGGATACCGTGGAATCAAAGGAAGCTTCTTTCTAAGGAGAGGGTTTTAGAATGTTGTCAACGAGTGGTCAAAGCATCGAAGAATGCAATTGGTGGCTGTGTAATTTGCAAGAATGGTGACTTTCTAAAATTAGGGTTCGGTGCCAAAACCATACTGTTATGTGATCAATCCAAATGAGAATATCATGTGGGTTGTATGAAGGAGAAGGGTGTGCCAGATCTGCATGAATTGCCTGATGGGGAGATCTTGTTCTTTGTGATGGATGCCCAGGTGTCAAGATTGTGGGAGAGAAGGAAGGAGTCTCACTTGTATCTTTCTTGCTTGCACAATGGGGAAATACACACAAAGGTAGAGGCTGAAAACAGTTTTCCTCTTCTTAGTTGTGTAAGCCAAAAAGAACTCTAGTACAAAGAAATAGAAGAACCCTATATATGGGTCTCAAACCAAACTCAACTAACTAAGGTGGCATACTAACTGAGCCACGAACTAGAGTAGATAAGGATAGCTGTCATGTAGCTATTATTCATGGGCGGTGTACCAACCGCATCTGCAAAACTGACAAGTCGGAGACATAAATGCACAACGGTCACCCTGGCATATCACGAGTGGAGCTTGATATGTCAACACTCCCCCTCGAGCTCAATCCCAATTCCTGCACACCAAGCAGGTCTCTGAACTTGCGCAGCTTCTCTGCGCCCAATGCCTTCGTGAATATGTCAGCTACCTGATCCTCTGTGCTGACATAAACTAGATCAATAAGACCTAGTAAAACCCTCTCCCACACATAGTGATAATGCACCTCAATGTGCTTTGTTCTAGCATGATAGACTGGGTTATTTTCCAAGTGTATACTACTCATGTTGTCGCAATAAATGACAACTGGCCCATCTGTAGGCTGATGCATATCATAAAGTAGCTTATGCAACCAAGCTACCTCACATGCAGCCATTGCTGCACCCCTGTACTCAGCCTCTGTGCTGGACAAGGAAACTGTAGGCTGTTTCTTGCTGCTCCAAGTGACTGCAGCACTCCCAAAAGAGAACACATATCCACTGGTAGATCGTCTATCAGAAATGCCACCAGCCCAATCAGCATTATGCAACTATATCTGAACCCCAGTCTCATAAAATAGTCCATACTGCAATGTGGACTTCACATACCTGAGTATGCGTCTAGCCGCATCCAAATGCGGTTTCCTTGGAACCTACATAAACTAACTTACCAATCCAACAACATAGCTCAAATCTGGCCTGGTAATAGTCATATAAATCAAGCTTCCTACTATGCGTGTGTACATAGTAGGGTCTTCCAGAAGCTCACCTGCATCTGCGCTCAGCTTCACATTCTGCTCCAAAGGAACTGAAATAGGCTTATAGCCTGTCATCCCATATTTGGACAGCATGTCCAATCCATGCTGCCTCTGCAAGAGCTGTATCCCACTTGGTGATCTAATCACCTCAATGCCCAAGAAATAACGCAGCTCTCCCAAATCCTTCATCTCAAACTTCTGCTTCAATAGCATTTTCACATGAAGGATATCTTCATCACTGTCACCTGTCATAATCAAATCATCAACATAAATGACAAGTAGCATAATACCTTTCTCTGTTTTTCTCACATAAAGTGAGAAATCTACCTTGGAAATCTGAAAGCCAATAGTGACAAGATACTGTCTTATCTTGTCAGACCATGCTCTAGGTGCTTGCTTCAAGCCATACAAGGCTTTCTTCAACCTACAAACAAACTCAGGATGAACAGCATGCACATAACCTGGTGGCTGCTCCATATAGACCTCTTCTTGCTCCATCTAATGTAGAGACCATTCCTTTGATGCAGCCATAGCAATGACTGCTCTTACGGTTGCCATCCTTGCAACCGGACTGAATGTTTCTTCATAGTCAATGCCATATGTTTGTGCATACCCCTTGACTACTAATCTTGCCTTGTATCTGTTCACAGAACCATTTGCATTGTGCTTCACCTTATAAACCCACTTACAGCCAATTGCATTCTTACCTTTAGGCAAAGGTACCAATTCCCATGTAGCATTTGCTTCCAAGGCATCCATTTCTTCATCCATGGCTTTCTCCCATTTTTCTTTTCCCATGGCTTGCTCAAAAGAAGTGGGTTCTGGTTCCTGTATCACTTTGACCATATATGCATAGTGAATGGCTCTAAATCCATCATATTTCAGCCTATCCACAGGATACCTAGCTCTGGTAGACCTGCGCAAAGTAGGTTCACTCCCAGATGCTCTCAAAACATCCATGGTTTTCCTTACTCCAGGTGTAACAATAGAAGGAATACCCAACTCATCGTCAATGCTTTGTTTTGAGGAGATTCTCCTGATCTCAATCTGCTTGTCGATGGTGAAGAATATGAACCACTGTTAGAGGACACTCCAGGTCCACTAATATTTTATGACTGCTATTGTAAATTATGTACAGCATTACCATTTTGTGCATCTACATCATCAATCACATTTACTGGTTTATACCAGCTACTCATCTCATCAAAAACAACATCTCTGCTCACTGTAAACTTACGAGTAGAAGGATTATAGAATCTATACCCTTTCTGATGTGCAGAGAGTAACCAATAAAGATGCACTTCTCAGCTTTTGGATCCAACTTGGATCTCAACTCATCTGGCACATGAACATAGGCAATGCAACCAAAAATCTTCAAATGAGAAATATCTAGTTTCCTACGAGTATACCTCTCCTCTGGAGTCATCCCATGTATTGATGCAGTGGGAGTCTTGTTCATTATGTAGACTGCTGTAGCAACTGCTTCAACCTAGTAAAAATCTGGCAAGTCTTTTTCGTTGAGCATGGCACGAGATACCTCTCCAATATGCATGTTTTTCCTTTCTGCAATTCCATTTTGTTGTGGGGTATGACTACATGAATATTGCTGCTTTATGCCATGCTCCTGCAAGAACCTTGCAAACTCATTTGAGAGGTACTCTTCCCCTCCATCTGACCTTAGGAATTTTATTTGCAAGCCTGTTTCTTTTTCAACCATAGCTTTAAGAGTTTTGAAATGCCCAAAAACTTCACTTTTCTTTTTCATAAAATACATCCAAACTTTTTTGCTATAGTCATCAATAAAAGTGACAAAATAATGACAGCTTCCAAGAGATGCAGCTTTAGTAGTCCACACATCAGAGTGGATTAATTCCAATGGCTTCTTACTCTCTTGAACATGTCTAGGAAATGGTTTCCTTGCCTGTTTTCCAAACTGACAGGCTTCACATACCTTATGCATTTCTGCAACCTTGAATTTAGGCAATCCTGCAACAATATTTTGGGTCTGCATTGATTTAAGTCGTTGTACATTAACATGACCAATGCATTTATGCCAGATATCAATATCTGCAACTACACTAGTCCCATGTGCAAACATTGCTGCACTCAATTCAAGCATGTCTGCATCCAATGTAAACATTCTTTCCCTCTTCTTTCCTTTTGCTATCAAGTGACCTTTATTTTTCATATCCTCAACAAAGCATCCATGATGATTAAATCTGACCTGCAAGCTCTGCTCAACCATTTGACCAACAGAAACCAGATTCTTGGTGATATTCGGGACATGAAATACATCTGACAAGTATTTCTTTTTCCCATCCTGCATAAACAAAGGAATTTTTCCAATCTGCACAATAGGATGTGCAGTATCATCACCAGTCTCCACAAATCCTAGTTTTTCCATTTTTCTTGCATCCTCCATCCATTCTGCATGACCTGTCATATGGTTTGATGCACCTGAGTCAACATACCATACATCGTTGCTTTCTTCTGCACTTGTCACAGAATTGTTCATGTGTTGCACCATAAACAAATGCTCTTTTCTGTCATCACCATGTCTACTAGAAGATGCATAATTCCCTTGTTGCAATTTTCCATTCATGATGTCATTCTGCTTTTTACAGCAGTTTTTAGCCATATGACTCATTTTACCACAGTAGTAGCATTCAACATTATTGTTTGCATTTTGCCCTCTTTGTCATCCACCACGACCTCTTTGGCTCCCCCTGCCTCTAGAGTTACCATGCCCTCCTCCATAGGACTGGTTTTCTTGAGTTTGTTGCATATTCTGATTTCTACCATGGCCTCCAGATCGGCCTCCTCTACCTCTGCCTCTACCTCTTCCAACATTTGAGTAGAAGACAGCTTCTTTTGAAGTTCCTCCTGAAGAAGATGCACCACCATCAATAGGATAGTTTTATTTAGTATTTCAAATGCTAACAAGGTCACCTCTTGTGTGATATCAAAGCCTATTCATTGGCATTTTCTTAGTACTTTATCCTCAATGCTATCTTTGGAAAATGATAGAATTTTATTAAAAAATCATATGAAGGTCATAAAGTTGTTTTGAGAGAGGAAAGAACTTTATGTCACCTCATTGAAATGAATACTAAACCTAGCAATGTTTTAATAAATATTTCAACCTCCCCGTTCACAATAGGAAATAGACTTGAAGAAACATTGCTATGCCTCTCTTCACATAATTGATTCTTATCATCAACAACTCATCAACAACAAGATACAATCCAGCATAACACTGCAATGGTGATGGTCTGAAGTCAATGTTAATTTCTGAGCAATCAACTCCTCAAAATCAGGAAATCTTTCACGAACTGAAATGGACGTCTGAAACTGTGCATAATCCTTTCCTAGACCATTCAAGGTCACAGAAACTAAATCATCATCTTCCACTGCCGACCCAATGGAATCAAGTGCATCTGCAATCTTCTTCACCTTCATGTGGTAGTCATTGATGCTCATATTTTCTCTTTGCACATTGTGCAACTCTTGCTTGAGCTGCATATTCCTGGCTTGTGTATTTGTGCTATACATTTTTGACAAAGTATCCCATGCCTCCTTTGGCGTACTTGCATCTTGAATATGCACAATCATAGAGTCTGAAATGCTGATAGACAGCCAGTACATAAATTTCCTGGCTCTCTCATGCCATGCTTTAAATGCCTGCATTTGCTGTTGATTGGGAACATCAAGAAGAACTGGTTCTTCTTCATTTCCTGCAACAAATTCCCAATATCCTTTTCCCATAAGGAAATTCGTCATTCTAAACTTCCATGCTTGGAAGTTGTTCTTGTCAAGCTTTTCAGTTACAATCTGTGAAAGAGAATTAGACGCCATTACAAAACACTGCAAAAAATTTTGTCACTACAAAAAAACACAGCTTCACCCTCACAAGGGCAAATCTGCAAAACTGGATAAAGTGGTATTTGACCACACAGTCACTTCCTAGTGACGATTTTGCATAAACAAGAAACAAGGATGATTCTGTAACTCCCAATGTCTCTGCACACAAGCATACGATGCAATTTCTGTGGTAACTTTTCACCGACCTGTAGAACAGTGGTTGCACAGCATAAAACTGGGCCTTTTCTTGAGTGTGTGCAGAAAAATTCCGCCTCCAAAACAGGCCCCGAAATGGCCTCAAATTTAAAAAAAAAACAGGGTCACTAAGGGCTAAATCCCTCTCTCGCAGCATATACTGCCCTCTTGCTTCACCACGAAGGGTGTCTCAACCTGTGACAATGCACTCTTGCACTTTCTGGCTCTGCTACCTGCAAATACTTGCTCCCAAAACCAAAGAATGAAAGCAACACTGGTCCTCTTATCAGAACACTGCAAACTTGGCTTGCTTTCTTGAGCTCCTTACTACGAACAAGGCTCTGATACCATGTCAAGATTGTGGGAGAGAAGGAAGGAGTCTCACTTGTAGCTTTCTTGCTTGCACAATGGGGAAATACACACAAAGGTGGAGGCTGAAAACAATTTTCCTCTTCTTAGTTGTGTAAGCCAAAAATAACTCTAGTATAAAGAAATAGAAGAACCCTATATATGGGTCTCAAACCAAACTCAACTAACTAAGGTGGCATACTTATTGAGCCACGAACTAGAGTAGATAAGGATAGCTGTCATGTAGCTATTATTCATGGGCAGTGTACCAACCGCATCTGCAATTGACAAGTCGGTGACATAAATGCACAACAGTCACCCTGGCATATCACGAGTGGAGCTCAATATGTCAATACCAGGAGCATATCACATAGAATGTGTTGGTCTATCCTGCATACTAGAGGGAGATTGGTTCTGTTCTCTCTGTCAAAACAATCTTGGGGAAGATAAGAGACAAGTGTCTAGAACAAGTGTAAGAGGTGGGTTAGGCTTCTTGTTTCGAAAGTTGGAGGGAAAGATCAAAAGCTTCGCATCCTCAATATAGCCTTACCGACGCTATGTTAAGATTGGGACGCATTGCTATGGGAATTATGGACCAAGCTATGAAAAGCTTGTGATCATGGTTGATGTCATTGACGAGAATAGGGCTCGAGTGGACGCCCCAGACATGATGCGTGGAGCCAGAACTTCAGACGGCTTTTCACTCACCGATTTAGAGATTGACATTTCTAGAATGCCAAAGAGAAAAAGCAGTTGACAGAGGCGACTGAGGCGGCAGATGATTGATATGAGGATCTTAATGATCGGGGGACTTCGCCATCGCTTGGGCTCTCTCACCTTTACTGGGAGCTCTCTTGAGGCGGGCCTTATTCTTCATTGTTGGGTAGCCTTCCTGAACGGAAGGGGAGTTCTGGATTTCTTCTCTCATCACCTGAACTGATGAATTCGCTTCGCCTCTCCCGAAGCCTTGTTTTTTTTGGTAATTAATGGAGCTCGATCTCGACATCCTGTGAAGACAACTTGCAGTGCCTTAGATTCTACCAGTGTACCTTCATATCAAAGATGATGGGGCTCGAAGAAGGCGATTTGCAGGATGCTCACTTATATACCTCTACAGACACCATGGAAAGTGTTATCCTTGATGGATCTCCATAGACCTACTTATCGAACAGTGATTACAGGAGTGCCATCCCTTGTCCTCACGACATTGCGATCTCAGCTTCTCAGAGGTCCACACAGTCATTGGTTTTTGAATGGAAAAGATGGTCTAATGGATCTAGAGACTGGCCCCTCTAGAAGATCGAAGATTTCAGTCAAATCATCTCGTCACACGCTATCAAGAATCTACGAAAGTGTATCCTGAGGCTCAAATTGTATGGCAGGGCACATTTGAAGTCACAGGGAACGACAACTCTCATATTAGTTTTCATGAACTACAAGCAAATCCATCAAACCGAACATTGCCTAAGGTTCGTAAGGTTGCTAAAAAGTTGGAAGCTTCTTTACCTTTAGAGGAGCTTCCTTGCAGCAGTGAACACAATTCTTGGCCTGTGCAATTTCAGAAGAGTCCTCCTATCAATGACAACATTGCTCTCTTTTTTTTTTTGCCACTGGTAAAGAAAGCCACACACACTTATACATACCCCTGGTGGAAGCCCTTTAACTCATATACTTCAAGTGTTTGTTGCAGCTGTTTGGAGATGGAACATAGCAGCACCTGTTGATGACACACTTCTGCATGAAGTACATGAACAAAATTCACCCAGGTTTATAGGAGTTCAGCAATGCTGAAGTACAGGTGGCCCTTGATGTTGCTCTGATTTATACATGGGGTTTGAGACTATTTGTGAACCTTCTGATGTCTACCTTTGTTAGTGGCCTGAAAGTTTGAGCCTACTTAAAAGCCTTGGAGTAAAGCCAAAAGTTGCATGCTGAAAGACTTGGACAAAATTTGTTTGTTGGCAGTTTCTTTGTTGTAACTCTACGAACTTGATAAGCAATATAGTGTTCTTTGGCATCAAAAATTGAGATCTTCTTGTTAGCCTCTTTCCTTGCTGTATCTTGAACCGCGTGTTCTGCAGCTCTTGCACGAACTCTACGACATTTCTAGTGAACCCGACATGAAAGCGCTACATCAATTTTCAGCAAGATGGGAGACTCGCAAGAAGAGATGACAGATGAGAATGTCATGAAGCATCTATTTCAGTCATTTACAACCTATATGCAGCATCAAGCACACGGAAACGCGATAGTGATGCCATGGATGCCTTGAAAACTATCCAACAGGAGATGAAGCAGTTCAATGGCCAACAAGTTTTAACTTACATGCATTTGTATGAAGAAAAGATGAAGTTTTTTGGGGTTTCTCAAGATGTTTGGAGCCGCTACTTCTTGCGGATCGTGGTTTGCGCGCTTGAAGTCCGAATTTCAGAATTCAAGGAACACATGTTGGTTGGATAGAGTTTAAGAAGGCATTAAAAGATGAATATTTCTTGGAGGATACAGGTCTTATGAACTGAAGGAATTTCTTAGCATGGGTTTCTATGCCTAATAAAGGACTTTTAGTTACCACCCTTCTGCGAGAGTTTGAGAGCCGCTATGACCAGTTGGATGGAACTGAGCAGCAAGCTTTGGAGATGTAGAAAGTGGAATTATTTTTACAAGCTGCTGATGTTGATTTACAGGAAAAGTTGGATGATCTTTTGGAAGATCAAGCTATTGATTCAGGTTTAAAGACCGAGTGGAGACATGTCATTGATGCTGTGAATGCGCTTGTTAAGAAGCAATGCAGGAGGGTACGATTGCATCGTAATACAGGATCTGCTTCTGAAAAATCCTTAGAGACCTCTACTTCTACCCCTGCTGCAAGTTCTATGCCTAAGCCTACTCCTCCTGTTGTAAATCCACCAGTTCCTGCTGCTCCAGTGCCCTTATCAGTAGATGATGTTATTAAAGGCTTGGCAGATTTGACAATAGAGGTAGTCAAAGCTGAAGTTGGGAAGTTAAAATAGCAACTTATGTCAGTACCTGCTGTAGCACCTGCTCCAATGACTGCTTTTCCAGCTGGCCAAAGAAAAGGGAGACGATGTATTTGGTGCGATAGTATAGAGCACCAACACTGCAGAGATTGTGATGCTTTCCAGGAAGCGCGTAAGAAGAACATAGTGTTCTGGGGACAAGATGGGAAGATATGGCTGACAAAGACTAGTGCTCCTCTTGACACGAACTTTGGTAAGGGAGGCATGAAGAAGCTCGTTGATGATATGGCTGCGCGATCAGCTTATGTGAGTGTTAGAGGAGATGCTTCAGCTTATGGAGACTCTGCTTTATTGTCCTTTGCCTTGGAGATAGCAAGAAGAGGGAAAGTTTGGGCATCCACTATGACTTGTGTGGGCTCTAGCATCCGAGGAGAAACGGGATGGAATTCTCCTGTTGACAGGTATTCTATTTTTGCTTATATGGTGAAAACACATGGTTTAGATGCCATGGTTGAGGAAAACAGAAGAAGAGATAAGGAGGGTCTTAGCACCTCCAAAAAGACTAAAGGGGGTGACTTTGTTTCACCACCTGTTACAACTCCACCTATGACGAGTTCTCCAGCTCAATCAGGTCCTGAATAACCTATGGGAGACAAACAGATGAAAGAAAAGAGACAACCAAGAAAGGAGCCAGGATTCAAGCTCTTGTCAGACCTTGATATGCAGACGGATATGAGTAAGATTTTTCATGAAAGAATTTTAAATAGTGAAGTCACTTTTAAAGTTGGTGAAGCTCTTGGAATTGCTAGAAGAGAAATACAAGATCAGATGCAGGATCTTTTGCGGAGGAAACGACATGCAATGGAAGGACTTGCTTTACAAGGGTTATGGCATGGAGTTCTTAGGGAAGAGCATGATGATGCAATGATGGTTGAGAATGCTTCTCTCAATCCGCAGTTGGAGAAAATAGTTCAGCCTATGCAGTATGAAGACAATGATACCCCTATCCTCATTCCTCGCAGCCATTTTTCATGCAGTCATTGGGCTAGAGCAACCACTGAGACGGTGGTAAGGACTGGAGAAAAATAGATTCCTTTGGTCGCTTTAGTCGATCATGGTTCCGAGATTAATCTTATTGCTCGAGGTGTTTATGAGAGTGGCAAGTGGCCTATGGATGCAGAGCATGGCTAGCGCATGAGAGCATCCAATAATACTTCTAGTGATATGTATACTGCTTGTCCGAGCATCAGAATTTCTATTGGTAATGTTGAAGAGGATTATCATTGCTTTGTTCAGGATTCTTGCTCTTATCCAATTATTCTTGGATAGCCTTTCATTACAGAAGCAAGAACGGAGACGAAGGTGACGGATGATGGTTCAACCTATGCACGGATACGCAGTAAAGATGGTATGCGAGCTGTTTAGTTTATGAATATTGGAGTAAATCATTCGAGAAACAAGGACTCCTTGCGTGACGCACCACTACCTACGAAGGAGTTGGATTTTCATTAGGTACCGCTGTCTCGCGAGACACCAGTGGTACGGATGGGCTGTATGAAGGAATGTCTTATGCAGATACATTGTCTGAGATAGGAAATATGTTGAAAACTGATGTATGTAAGGGTTCAAGGATCATACCTGTGCAAACCTTGGATATGTATCAGGAAATTTTTGATTTTATGCTGAAAACAGAGTTAGAGGCTGAGAAAATTTAGCAAACCGAATCTATGGCTGATCTTGATCAGCTTTCAGAGTTGCAGAGGGCTGAAACCTTTCAGCCAGCAGAGTTAAATGCTGGAAAAATTCAGCATATAGATTATGAGACTGCATCATGGCAATCCACATAGCAGAGGGCTGAAACCTTTCAGCCAACAGAGTTTAATGCTGAAAAATTTCAGCATACAGAGTTTCAGGCTGCACCCATGCAGTCCATAGAGCAAAGAGCTGAAATCTTTCAGCCCCAATAGAGTTGAGAGTTGCTGAAAATTTGCAAAAATTGCAGCAAAGAAGAGAGTGCCTGACTAATGCCAAGGTTGACACGAAGTATAAAACAGTTGATAAGAAGGTTAAGTCGATTGTAGGGCCGCTTCCTCCTGATAGTGATGAGTAGATAGAAAAAGCTATGAAGCAGCCTATGTTGAGAGATCCTGCAAATATTGGGCATAAATTTACAGTTGAAACTCTTGCAAAATTGAAGATTGGGAATGATGATTTCTTGCTTTCAGTGGAAAAAGAATGTTTTAGAGAGATGCTTGGACGACATGGTAAGGCATTTGCTTTCTTTCCTCATGAAATTGGCTGCATTAGTCCCGAATTGGTTGGGCCTATGGTCATCTTCACTGTTCCTCATGTGCCATAAAATATACGTCCTATACCTGTGCCTAGAGCACACTTGCCAAAGCTAATAGAGTTACTGAATGAGAAGATGAAGATGGGAATTTTGGAACCCTCTTCTGCGCCCTATTCTAGCAGGTGGTTTACTGTACCAAATAAGAATGGAACCTTGAGATTTATTCAGGGTATGCAGCTGGTGAATAAAGTGACAATCAGGAATGTGGAAACAGGTCCAGTTGTGGATGAGTTTGCTGAGGCTTTTGCAGGACGAGCCATCTATTCCCTAGGTGACTTGTATTTTGGTTATGACCAGTTTCAGCTGCCTTGGAAAGTAGGGATATTACCACTATGCGGACACCTATTGGTCTTGTGAGGATGTGTACCTTGCCTCAAGGTGCCACCAACTTAGTTGCTCATATGATGAATGCTATGCATAGAGTTTTGCAAGACTATATTCCGCAGTATACCATGCCTTTCTTAGTTGATGTGCCTGTTAAGGGTTGTGCAGAAGAAGAAAAGAATGAGAGTCTTGATTTGCGAGGATGTAGATTGTTTGTGGCTGAACACTTGGTTGCTTTGTGAGCAAATATTGACACGATTAGAGGAGGTGAATTTGACTCTTTCAGGGCTGAAATCTGTCTTTGGTGTTAATGAAGTCATCATAGTTGGTTATTATGGCAGGAAACCTTCACCTGCAAAGGTGGATGCCATAAGAAGGATTGCGGAGCATTGCTCGACTACTTCAGAAGTGCGGAGATTTGTGGGAGCTTGTGTATTTTACATGATTTGGATTCCTCATTTTGCTCACATAGCAGATGTTCTCTATCACTTGCTTTGAAAGGGGCAAAATTTTCATTGGGATGAGAAGCATTCGAAAGCCATGCGTAAACTCAAGAAGTTGTTGCAGTCAGCTCCTACTCTTCGCAAGGCGGATTATCAATGTGGACACCCAATCATGTTGACAGTTGATACTAGCCCTATTGGCATAGGTTGGGCAGTGGGACAGGATGATGCTGATGGAAACAGATATGCAATCCGCTTTGGAGCTAAAGTTCTTAATGAGCGACAGAGGATATATCCGCAGATTAAAAGAGAGTTGTGGGGAGTAGTCACTGCACTGAAGTGTGATAAAGGGTATTTTATTGATGCTTCAGTTGTTGTGGAAACAGAGTGTTTGCCTTTGCTTGGTATGATTACTAGATATTCGACTCCAGATATATCGATGCTTCGGTGGATTGCTTACATCAAATCATTGAATCCAGAATTTCGACACATAGCAGGAAAAGATAATCCAGTTTGCTGACATGCTGTCTAGAGCGAGATATGAGGATGAGGAGTCAATGCTTGCAGAAGATGATGAGACAGAGTTTGCAGCTTCTGTCCTTGTTCATGATTGTCATGTATCTACTGTTGAAGCCTTTACTAAAGAACTCTATGTTGGCGAATGGCTGCAAATTGGACAGTATCTGAGTTCATTGACTCAAAGAGCTGATTGGACAGATGATGTATTCAAGAAAATCAGAAGAAAGGCTTATGGGTATTTCTTGAAAGATGGTTTTCTTTGGAAGCACCCAAAGAAGAGAGGCGGCCTACCCTTGAGAGTAGTTTGTGAGGCAGCGATGTAGATATAGATTATGCGAGAGTTTCATGAGAGTTCTTGGGCTGGACATAGAGGTGTGTGGGCTACCTATGAGAAAATCAAAGAAAGATACTGGTGGAAAGGGATGTATAAAGATGTTTCCCACTTTGTGGAGACTTGTAGGGATTGTTAGCTTTACTCTTTAGTGTGGCATCATGATGAGTTGCATCTGACCTATCCGCTATGTATGCATTATAAATGGGTGGTTGACTTGGTTACTTTGCCAATGGGACTTTGGCAGATGAGATATCTTGTCTTGGCTAGGGAGGATCTTACAAACTATGTTGAAGGCATATCTTTGCAGACGAAGACTACCACTACAGTATGTAAATTCTTGTTGGAAGAAATATTTTGCAGGTATGGATGTATAGGCAAGATTACAGCTGATTGTGGAGAGCTAGATGCAGACGAAGCTAGAGAATTTTTCTCATGGCTTGGGATTAAGTTGGCTCTTACTACTGCCTATAATCCAGAGGGGAATGGCAAGAGTGAAAGAGGACATCCGCCAATAGTTAAGGCATTGGCAAAAGCTTGTAGTGGTCGGATTGGAGATTGGCCAAGATTACTACCTTTTGCATTATGAGCAGATCGCTCTACACATAGCGTGACTATTGGATATATGCTTGCAGAGTTGATGTATGGGCAAAAACTTGTCATGCCTACTGAAATTTATGCTCTCGCATGGAGTGCTCTTCCATGGCATGAGAATTTATCAAGAGAGGAGCTTCTAGATCTTCGGATTCGTCAACTAGAGAGAAGGGCAGAAGATGTGCAGCTATAGCAGTTGATCGTTTGAAGGTAGCCCAACTCAGAAACAAAGACAGGTTTGATTTGAGGCATCACTTGCGGCCTAGAGCCATAAAAGAAGGAGATTGGGTTCTAGTCTACGATAGTAGCCTAGAGAACTAGCATAGTAGCATGAGAAAAATGGTTCAAAGATGGTTTGGACCATATGAGGTGGAACAGGTTTTTGACAATGCTACCTATGAGTTAGTTGAATTGGATGGGACGGTATTGAGGGTGCCCATTGCTAGAAAACGAGTCACGATTTTCAAGAGAAGAGAAGATGAAGAGTATGCACTTGAAGCATTGGCAGAAGAAGAGCAGTTAGAAGAAATTCTAGCAGAAGAAGCAGATAATATGGATGATGAAGCTGATGGAGAAACAGGTCTACCGGAAACTGATGAAGGACTGGACCTGTTTGTGGACTTGGTTGATCCTGGATAGTTGGCTCATCCGGAGGATGCGCAGGTTTAGAGGGGGTGGATGTCGTGCTGCTGCGCATCTGAGTTGTAAACACCTCCATTTTTGTTGTGCATCTGTGTTATCTTTTCGCGTGTGTTTCATTGTGTGTGATTGCTGTATTATCTTTCTATCCTTTTCAGTACCCACATCCAATGTACATACTCCACTTGTGTGTTTGTGTTTGTATGTGTTTCAGTTTGTATGCATATTGTGTGTGTGTCAGAAAAATATGAAAAACTGATGCCAAAGAGTAATATATTATGTTGTCAATTTCAATGATGAATTCCAAGAAAAGTGCAAGATACCGTGGAATCAAAGGAAGCTTCTTTCTAAAGAGAGGGTTTCAGAACGCTGTCAACGAGTGGTCAAAGCATCCAAGAATGCAATTGGTGGCTATGTAATTTGCAAGAATGGTGACTTTCTAAAATCAGGGTTCGGTGCCAAAACCATACTGTTATGTGATCAATGCGAACGAGAATATCATGTGGGTTGTATGAAGGAGAAGGGTGTGCCAAACCTGCAGTAATTGCTTGATGGGGAGATCTTGTTCTCTGTGATGGATGCCCAGGAGCATATCACATAGAATGTGTTGGTCTATCCTGCATACTGGAGGGAGATTGGTTTTGTTCTCTCTATCAAAACAATCTTGGGGAAGATAAGAGACAAGTGTCTAGAACAAGTGTAAGAGGTGGGTTAGGCTTCCTGTTTCGAAAGTTGGAGGGAAAGATCCAAAGCTTCGCATCCTCAATATAGCCTTACCATAGCCTTACCGACACTATGTTGAGATTGGAGCGCATTGCTACGGGAATTATGGACCAAGCTATGAAAAGCTTGTGATCATGGTTGATGTCATTGATGAGAATAGGGCTCGAGTGGACGCCCCAGACATGATGCATGGAGCCAGAACTTCAGGCGGCTTTTCACTCACCGATTTAGAGATTGACATTCCTAGAATGCCAAAGAGAAAGAGCAGTTGACAGAGGCGACTGAGGCGGCAGATGATCAATATGAGGATCTTAATGATCGAGGGACTTCGCCATCGCTTGGGCTCTCTGGCCTTTACTGGGAGCTCTCTTGCGGCGGGCCTTATTCTTCATTAGTGGGTAGCCTTCCTGAAGGGAAGGGGAGTTCTGGATTTCTTCTCTCATCACCTGAACTGACGAATTCACTTTGCCTCTCCCGAAGCCTTGTTTTTTTTGGTAATTAATGGAGCTCGATCTCGACATCCTGTGACGACAACTTGCAGTGCCTTAGATTCTACCAGTGTACCTTCACATCAAAGATGATGGGACCCGAAGAAGGCGATTTGTAGGATGCTCACTTATATACCTCTACAGACACCATGGAAAGTGTTATCCTCGATGGATCTCCATAGACCTACTTATCGAACAGTGATTACAGGAGTGCCATCCCTTGTCCTCACGACGTTGCGATATCAGCTTCTCAGAGGTCCACACAGTCATTGATTTTTGAATGGAAAAGATGGTCTAATGGATCTAGAGACTGGCCGCTCTAGAAGATCGAAGATTTCAGTCAAATCATCTCGTCACACGCAATCAAGAATCTAGGAAAGTGTATCCTGAGGCTCAAATTGTATGGCAGGGCACATTTGAAGTCACAAGGAACGGCAACTCTCAGATTAGTTTTCATGGACTACAAGAAAATCCATCAAACCGAACATTGCCTAAGGTTCGTGAGGTTGCTAAAAAGTTGGAAGCTTCTTTACCTTTAGAGGAGCTTCCTTACAGCAGTAAACACAATTCTTGGCCTGTGCAATTTCAGAAGAGTCCTCCTATCAATGACAACATTGCTCTCTTTTTTTTTTTTTGCCAGTGGTAAAGAAAGCCACACACACTTATACATACCCCTGGTGGAAGCCCTTTAACTCATATACTTCAAGTGTTTGTTGCAGCTGTTTGGAGATGGAACATAGCAGCATCTGTTGATGACACACTTCTGCATGAAGTACATGAACAAAATTCACCCAGGTTTATAGGAGTTCAGCAATGCTGAAGTACAGGTGGCCCTTGATGTTGCTCTGATTTATACATGGGGTTTGAGACTATTTGTGAACGTTTTGCTGTCTACCTTTGTTAGCGGCCTGAAAGTTTGAGCCTGCTTAAAAGCCTTGGAGTAAAGCCAAAAGTTACATGCTGAAAGACTTGAACAAAATTTGTTTGTTGGCAGTTTCTTTGTTGTAACTCTACAAACTTGATAAGCAATATAGTGTTCTTTGGCATCAAAAATTGAGATCTTCTTGTTAGCCTCTTTCCTTGCTGTATCTTGAACTCCGTGTTCTGCAGCTCTTGCACGAACTCTACGACAACGTGGCATCGTGTTAAAAGGATACTGTATCAAAACCTTGATTGATAGTGTCTATGGTGACATATCCAATGTGGGTGACTATACATCGTATTTTGGTGAGTGGGCTATACTTACACTGTGGAATACAAAATTGGCTACTTTGAATGACCATGCATTGCAATTGATGCCATGAGAGATTAGGCAGTATTATAGTGCAGATTTGGTTGCAAACATGAATAATTCATTTTTGTACTCCATAGAGTATTTAAATATATTAGAACTTAGAGGTGGATTTTCTTCTCATTTATTGTTACTAAAGATAAATGCACATATTATTCTCCTCAAAAACCTAAACCTAGGAAAGGTTCTATGTAATGATATGTGGTTGGTATATAAGGCTTTCAATAGGAATGTGATAGATGTCGAGATAATAACACGGGTGAATATAGGTGAATGAGTTTTCATTCCCAAGATTACTTTAATTTCCAATGTTATGCAGCTTCCATTTATTATGAAATGGAGAATTTTCCCATTTAATTGGCATTCACTATGATAATCAACAAGTTACAAGGATAGACGTTATCTGTTGTTGGGCTTTATTTAAAAGTGCTACTATTTACACATAGTCAATTGCATGTTGCATTTTCAAGGGTAAAATCCTCATGTGGTATAAAAGCCCTGTTGGATAAAAAGGATTAGGATATAACCACAAACATTGTACAAAAGGATGTACTTCGATAGATGCAATTATGTGCATTGCTTTTCTGCAGAGATATAGTTCTTGATGACCCTGTAGGGTCACTTCTCTAGCATACATGTGAATTTCTCTTCATTCCATATTTGGTTAGGATATACTCTTTTGGAGATGGAAAATATTGTGTGTTTTAGTATTTATTTGACTTTTGCATATGCATACCCTAGAGTGGGGCTATTACCCAACAACTTCTGAGTATAAAAAGAAGCTACAATGCATTCTCTGTGCAGTAATGAACAATGATATTATAAGAAGGAAGCTTGTGAAAGTTGTTGAGTGTTTCCATAATGATGTCAAGATGGACATTAAGCTACTAGTTTCTATCAAAGTTGTACATTGTGGATACACCCAATGCTTTCAACTACATATGTATGAGGTTGACCAGAAGAAGAAGGTTTCAAAGCTCTTATACTAATAAGATAACGAGGCATTGGTTTAAATATGGATTCAAGGATTTGGGTTGTTTTGTGACATTGCATCAATGTCTAAGAGTACCTCCTAGACGATTCATAAATGTTTGATCAGGTATTGCTATTTTTGAAATGAAATTGTCTTTGTTAGTTGTTGCATTTACTTATATTATGATTTTATTCAAATATATGTGCCAAAAAGAAAGGTAAGACTATCGCATCGATGCCCCTATGCCATTAGCAACAAAAACTGTGGGATCAGCTCATGATTCATACTCACATGTTTTGCTCAAGGATGAAGTTTTTGCTATGCATAGACAAAAATTAGGATGCATTAAACCCGGCCTTCATGGATTGCTAATGGAAAGTAGGATGCCTTATACCTTTCCTTCATGGCATAAACACTAGAAATTGGCCAAATATGCTAGCATCAAAGGTTAGTTTGCCTATGAATTTCCTACTTGGAGATAAAAATGATTCCTCAAAAAAGGAGACAACTTTGTTTTGAATAGACCTCTATGTAATGCTTGGTCTTTGATCCATTTTAATACAATATTGTTGTTTCTAAATATCATATGAAACAAGAATGTGTTTTCTTATGGTCATGTATAGATGAAAGTTTAAGAGGTTGGTGCATAAAAGATATTGTTTGTATATCTAGTATTATATGTTACAAACTTTATAGATTACTTTTAGTTTTAAGTTTGATGAGAGAGAGAGAGAAGAGAGAGAATAGATTCTAAATATTACGTGAAGCATGTGTTTTATAGTCGTGTGTAGATGATATTGTATGTATATCTAGAATTATCTATTACAATTTTTTTAAGTTTTATAATGAGAGGGGGAGGGGGAAGACTTCTAAATATTACGCAAAGCATGTGTTTTACAGTGATATATAGATTATATTATATGTAAATCTAGCATTCTCTATTACAAAAGTTAACAGTTTTATAATGAGAGAGAGAGAAAGAGAGGAAACAAGGAGATGAGAGAACATAAAATGAAACAAAATGCCAAGAGAGAGGTGGAAAGAGAAAGAATTTATAAAGAGAATTAGGGGTAGAGACAGAGAAGCAAAAATTTCTAGACATAGGGAATTGGGGGAGAGAGAGAGAGAGAGAGAGAGAGAGAGAGAGAGAGTGTGTGTGTGTGTGTGTGTGTGTGTGTGAGTGAAGCTACTACAAAGCGGCCTAGAGTTCTGTGTGCATCTTCACGTGTGTGGAACACCAGTCCACATTATGTAGGTTGTTGGCCTTATAGACTTGTTGAAATTCTTGATAAAAGAATGGGTTCTATGTGGTTCTTTTGCCTTGGTGAGGAATGACAAGGTATATACCTACACTAGGTGTTAGACTTAGTATGTGTAATTGAATCCACAAGTCCAAATTGAGTACAAGTGTCCCCAAAGGTAGCTCTCCAACTTTTCACCCTTTCTTGTTGGCTATCCATGGAGGGACAATATTTGTTAATACTGACAATTAATGTTGATCTTCTTTAAGGATAGGGAAATGGTAAGATGAAATTCTTGTTAAAGCACTTGTTGAACAAAACTAATTGGCCCTTGATATGCAATTGGTAGATTCAAAATCTTGCATCATAAGGCGCCATGGGCAAGGTGAGGTATTTTAGGTCCATTAAGTATATCTTGATAGCATTGTCTCTAATCAAACACTTCCAAGATCTTAAACCCCTCATTAAAAATAAATCTTTGGATCCAATTTACATCCTTTTGAAGAACATAGATATGGTAATCCATCACTTAGCCTAAGATGGCCTATCTTATATCACATCAAGTAAGAATAAGGTCTAAACATTCAAACTTGATGGCTTAGTTGCTTATAATTGTACTCATAGTAGTGAGGTTAGGGTTTGAATCTTGCTAAGTGCATTAGTTGGCTAGAGATGTACGTTCACATGATAAGTTCATGAATTTTTGGCCTTTTGAGTACTCAAAAACTTTGTTGATCCTCCTTCGTAGGTTCATCGAGGAGGATGTTCCCAATGCAATCAAGCTACATTATTCTTGCCTCATTTGTGTACAAGAACCATATGTGACTTATATATCCAAAGAAAAAGGTATTGAATCATAAATACTCGTAAGGAATTTGCATCACGAATTTGCATCACACAAAGGCTTGTGTGCAACAAAGAAATATTGTGCCATCACATCCCATCAAAAGCAATCTATATTGGCACAATCACTAGTCCAATATGTACTCTTTTAGATTCAATAAACTCATGTACGCAAAGGAAATTTCTAGCTTTGGAGCTCATAAAGTACTTGTTTTTTCTCTCTACTTTGTATTTTTTTTGCCTGAGAGGACTTTTCTTTGCGGTATCATTGATTTAAACTTCTTATCTTTCAATAAAAATGGATAGATTGCTTTTCTTATACCATTATTAAACATTCTAGTTAGTAACCTCACAAACATTTTTTACATTATATTACTATTCAAGTGGATGTGAGATTTGAACTCACCTTTAGCCCCTTTGGCAATCCACTATTTGAAATGAGCATAATTTATAGTATCATCATGTTCCTTTGAAGGATATGGAAACACAAGAATAGATAAATTTTATAAAAATATACTAATACTCCAACTTTTAAAAGAGGACACTATTAACTAGTGCTTGACCTTTATGCTAGTGGAAAAACGTAAGTGGAAAGGCTAGTATGCATTATTTAGTTGATCAACATGCATGCTCACATGATAAATTCAAACTTTTGAGACTCGCATTCCCCTACTTCTATCCCATAATGAAATGATAAGAGTGATAAACTAGTAACAAATAAAATATGATATCCTTGGACATCCTAGATGGGCACGTATAACATTGGCTAGTCTTAGGTCACTAGGTGACCAAGTGTGAATGTGTCCCTCGGATCTTATAAATAAAGCTCAAGGCTCATTCATGCACCTTATTATTACATACCACCACACTTAGAATCAAGACCCTAGACAACCCTACCCGCACATCCATATTGATGAGAGTTGGTGGCATGGAATGCCAACCCTTATGGTAAAGCACATCACATTTGTTAATGTAACATGTAATTAATCACCTATTTTCAAATGTTTTGACCTATAGCTACATCGTGGATGTAATTTATGTATCCAATTTATGTATTAATCTATAGAGGGGTTGGTTGAATTCTAAGAGAAGAAAATGTGTAGAACCTTCAATATGAATGTCATTTTCTATGTAAGGGAAGGTAATTAGGGAGTGTAAAAATATCCTTAGAAAGATATATAGAGATGTGATATCGAATTTTTCCATTGAGGTAAATACTAGTGGCCCTAGTTTTGATGAGCACACATTGTATATTTATAAACATGTAGAGATAATTAAGAATAAGGTAATGAAGTATCCACACAAAAACTTATTATGTGCTCTCTCTCTCTCTCTCTCTCTCTCTCTCTCTCTCTCTCTCTCTCTCTCTCTCTCTCTCTCTCTCTCTCTCTCTCTCTCTCTCTCTCTCTCTCTCTCTCTCTCTCTCTCTCTCATCCATTGCCCATCATTTCCTCTCACCGAGTATTAGAGAAACTTTTGTGGGAGCTCAAGCTTTGAGTGAGGAGTGCGTAGAGTCACTGCCTATCTCGAGATATAGGAGTCAAGGCCTATCATGCAATCGATCCTTACTTCTCAAAGGAGCTCTCTAATTTTAAGTAAAAACATGTGTTTCAATTAAGGGAGCCATTGAAGCTTGGCTAAAAGGGATTCCCATAGTCCAAATTCGGAGTGTTTGGATGGTCAATAGAGACCAGAATCAACGTTAATTAGTTGGTTTTTCAAATTTCTCGAGAATAGTTTTGGTTCATTTGTTGATGTATGTAAGCACAGGGGCTACTTAAGCATAAGGGCAGCTTATTTTTTGAGTAGGGGGTTAGCTTCTTTGGAAAAGCAAAGAGTCGGCTTGTTGGAAAAGCAGAAGGCTTGGTCGAGCAATGAAACGGGAGGCTTGCTTAAATCTCTAATCGATGAAGAAGAGAGATTGAAATCTGTGTATTATGGCTTTTCTAAGAGCTTGAAGTTCTTAATCAAATGAAAGAGCAATTTTCGCTCAATTTAAAGGTAGCTAAGCATGATGATGTCTTGCATAGTTCATGTTATTTTTGCATATGTAACAACATTTTCTTGTTGATTATTCATTTTTAAGCTTCGTTCAGCTAAACTTTAATTCACAAAGTAATCGCTTTCATACTTCACTTCAATGAACTAGATTTATTAAACCCTCTCACACTTCACAAGTCATTGAACTAGTTAGAAAAATATCCATTTAGAGTTGTTTCCAAATGTTGGATACATTTGAACTAGTTTAGTTTGAACCACTCGGGTAAGCGCATTCACATTGCAAAATTTGTGAATTGGTTATTTTGAGTATGATGTAGAGAAATCATTTTGATACTTGAAGCATACAAATTGGTCATTCCATTGAGTTTCTATATTCACACTATAGAAAGGAATATCAATTATCTAGAAGACCTAAAAGGTGGTCTCTATGAAATATTTTGGGAGCTATGTTTGCTTGGAAATTTTCACCAAGATGTTACATAAAAATCACAAAGAATTAGCATGGCATGAGGAGTGTTTGAACCATTTTTGTGGATATCAAAATTTTGACCGTTTGGAATTGTGTTTATCATTGGTTGGCTACTATTGTAACTCTTAGTTTGTAGCTTTGTTGGTCTTCCTAGTGGTGCAATTGACACGATTTTAGTTGCTTCTTGGTTTGCATCTATTGTAATGATAAGTATAACTTCATTAGGGAGGTGCTTGAGGACAAGTCGATTGAGCTTAGGATGTGGGCACCAATTTGTGAGGAAGCCATACATTAAAATCATATAGTGCAGAGAGATTAGTGCATAACTTTTACTCTAGCGTACCTAATTCCTTTTCATCCTTTCGTTTAACCTCTATCATTCTCTATTCATTTTAACATACAAGATTTAACACCTTCAATAAATTTTTGAGCATAGCGGTGACGTATCTACCTAGCGCCCTTAGGACCAAACGACTTCTTGGTGTGTTGCGGGATAGAATCTTGCGACGCGTTCCCCCTTCCGGATAGACTTAGTCGTCGTACACCACAATCGCCGATTGATTTCTTTACACGGAGATGTAGATGATTGAAGAAGCCAAATGCTATATATTATATGAAATGAGAAGAAGATTACAGGAAGTCTCTCTTGTAGAGAGTTAGTTCATCATTATGAGGTTATCTCAGAGCTTCCCCAGAGTGTTGGTGTATCACTCTTTCGTGCTCGAGATCTCAGAGCTTCCCCAGAGTGTTGGTGTATCACTCTTTCGTGCTTCTGAGCTCTTCTCCGCTCCCCCTCTCTTCAAATGAGCGCAGGCTCTTATATAGGCTTTGGAAGGTGAGTGCGTTTGGAATAAAGGAACGCGGCATATTGACACGTTTTACTTTATGTATAGTGGAGAATAAAGTGATCATATGTCACTTTTGTTATGGTGACCGGTTATAAGGGCGGTTCACCTTTTACATTTCTTGAAAAGGACGTATTATTTGTACGCACTTTTCACAGTTGGTATGATTAGATTATTACGACAATAAAGGGCTCGGCATTTTTCGGAGCTGTCTTTATTTTCGCCAATTTCACTGATGACTTTTTGTAGTGTTTCTCTATCTTTATTACTCATTTCTGAGTAATCTTGTAGTAGTAAAGTCACATCCGCCTGTTTGTATACTTTACTAATGATGTGTCCTTTTCCTTCGTGTAATATTTTTCTCATTTGTTTAAGGATTATTGCTAATCCTTGCACCTTTTTGTATGGTAAACTGTTGGTGTGCAGTAAACCTTCTTTAGTAACTCGTTCCTTGGTTATGGCTTCTTGCTTGGTTATCTTTCTGATTATTCCAAAATGAATTCCTTTGGGGAATCCGAGTTCTGGAGTTGCATTGAATATTTTGATATTTAACGGAGCAGTTAAATCCTTTTCCAGGATATAATTTGCTCCCCATTGGAAGATATAAGGAAGCTGTGAAATTTCTTCACAACTACTTGTTGTATAAATCTGATCTATAAATCCAAAATAAAATAATTTCTGGATTATGATGGGGTCCGCCTTGGGCAGAGTGATGACTCTCGGGTATTGTGAGAGTAGTATTTTGATGTAGTATCCTTGGTTGTTGACTTGTTTTACAAAGTCGGTGATTGCTACATATTCTTCGTTGAAGTTGGCAGTGTTGATACAAGCATATTCTTCTTATTCTGGCTTGATGAGCGTACTGCTACTAGTAGTATTATAGTCCTTATCTTTGATAAGGCTCTTATCTTCTGTAGAGGTACTAGTTGATTTATAGTTCTTTTCAGAACTTTGAATACTGGTACTAGTAGTATGATAGTCCTTATTTTTAATAAGGTTCGTATTATCAATACGTATACTAGTAGAGTTATGGTTCCTCTCGGAACTCTTTTTATAATCCTTTGATACAGGATTCTGAATATGACCCTTTTCGGGTTCTGGAATATAATCCTTTTTGTCAGGATTCTTTCCTGCAGGGATTAGTATCGGTAAAACAATTTCACCTTTTAGTTTATTGAATCTTTCTATACAAGATTCTATTTTCATAGTAGCTAATGCTAGTATATTTTTGACTTCTTTAAGATCTTTTTCGAGATTCTCCATTTTATGAACAAGCTGCTTCTCTGGTCAAAATATCAGCAAAGATGTTAGTAACACCTGCAATATGAATAATATCAAAGTCATAATAGGAAAAGAATAGTTGCCATCTTCTTAACCTGTTGTATTGAGGCATGATTGGTAATTTATTTCTAATCATTCCTTTAACTTGTGTATTGTCGGTTCTGACAATGAATTTAGTAGGTAATAAAAAGAAATTGAATTTTTCTATGGTTCTTTTGACTGCTAGTATTTCTTTTTCGTTTGAGTGATATCTTTGTTCTGTAGTGGAGAATGTTCCACTGCAATATCTACATATGTTTTCTTTTTCTGTTTCTTCTATTTTTTCTTTTAATATACCCCCCCAGAAATTTTCTGAAGCGTCTGTTTTGATTATTAACTGACCATTATTACTTGGTAGGGATAGTCGAAGGAAATTTCTGCATTGGGATTTAATTTTTTGAACGGCTTGTGTATGGGCATCTAGCCATTGCCATTTTGTATTCTTTTTTAGCAAAGACTGAAGTGGTGATCGGTCTTTTGCTAAATTATTAAAGAATTCTTCGGCGTAGTTCGCACATCCGAGAAATCTTTGTAATTGCATTGTATTTTCTAATATATCCAGAAAATTTATTATCTTTTCGGATATATGATTTTGTAATTCAATGCCATCGTGGTCGATGACAAAGCCTAAGTAGTCAATTTTTGTTTTGTAGAGTTCCATTTTCTTAATGGACAAATTGACACCATTTTCCTTGGATAGTTGAAGGAACATTTCTAAATGTTTATTGTGTTGATTTTTATTCTTGCTACAAATTAGTATATCATCGACATAGATTATATAAAATTCAGATATTTTTCTATATATGTTGTCGACCCATTGTTGGAACTCTTGAGGAGAGTTCTTGAGGCCGAAAGCAAGTATAAGCCATTCGTAATGGCCTTGGGGTGTACTGAAGGCAGTTAATTCAGTACATTGCGGCTCGAGCTTTATTTGCCAAAAACCCGATTTACAATCGAACTTTGAAAATATATGTTTATGCCTTATTCTATCAAGCAACAATTGTTTATTGGGTAAATAATACCCGTTAAATTTTAATTGCTTGTTGAGTGCTTTATAGTTGACAACCATTCGGGCTTTACCCCGTTTGATTTCACTATGATTTCTCACCATGAATGTTGGCGAGCTATGAGGACTTTTGGATTCCTTAATTAGTCCTTGTTTTGGTAATTCATCTATCTGTATTTTGAATTCTTCTTGATCTACTTGTGAGTAAATCATTGGTTTACATTTTATTATTTTTGGTTCAATTAGTTCTAGTTTTGCATAAGTTCTATGTTTATCCCAAAATTCTAAGGGATTTTCTGAATATAGTTCCTTTAACTTATCTGTCCAGAGTTGTATTTCAAATTCTATTTTCTCATGCTGTCCTATTCTATTTATACCGTATTCTAATCTTTTAGTTGTTATCTTTTCATCGCAAGGTGTGATGAAAGTAATTAAATCTTATGTTTGTCTATATTCTTTAAATAAATTAAAGAAATCATTTCCTAGAATAATATCTACTCCAGTTTTATTATTTTGATATATTACTGGTAGTTTTATCAATATGTTTTCTATTATGATTTTTAGGTTTTTAGCTAGTAGGTTATAGGTGGTCTCGTGTCCTAACATATCCTTACCTATGACTTGTAGCCTATCATCTTTTATCCATTCGTCTGCGTGTATTACTTCTTTCTTACATGTGGATATGAATGATCCGTTATCTAAGTATGCGTCGAATTCTCTTTCGATTTCTTTGGTTTGTATTTTGATTTTTATGTAAATGTTATTTTGTAAAGAAAGTGTATGTACTTTCTTAAACATTTACTTTTTATATGTTTTTATTGTAACATTTTTTATTTGGATGGTTAAACAACCATTTTCTATTTTATAGGATTGGCAATCTTGTTCTAGGAATTTCATTCCTAGGATTAGTGGGTATTCTCTAGTTAGCATTTGATCTACTAACATTGTGAGGTCAATAATTTGATCATTTATCTTTAATCTAGCTTCTACTGCTTCTTCGGCTGTAGCTGTTATTCCTGTCCATAAATGTATATATTCGTATTTCTTATGGAGTTTGATTTTTGTTAGATTATCAGCAATTTCATTATTTATATAATTTTCGTGTGCTCCTGTATCTATCAGAAACATTGCTTCTTTCCAATGCTGTCCATTGAATATTTCTCCTGTTATTCTGAAGTGTGTTATTTTATTATTATTACTTACTGGTTGACTGTTTTCTGCTATCTATTTTCCTTTGTTTATATGATAATTTTCATCATCTCCCCCTTTAATATGTTTGATGGTTGGGCTTCGTTTTAGGAAACTTCGATCATCAATATATGTTTTGGGTTCTTCATTTTTCTCTGATGAAGTGGGCTTGACTGAAAGATCAAGATCCCATTCATTATCTAATAACAGTGGTCTGTCTATGCTAGGCATTTCTATTTCTTCGAATAAAGAATAGATTTCATCTATAGAGATAATATCTCTATCTTTGAATTTTATTGAATGTACGCTATTTGTTAATATGCATAACTAATAGCATAGTGTATATTAAAAGGTTTGGTTCCCTGTTTGAACATGTCAAAGTTTTCAAATTTGTAAGCTAATGTTAGAGTGCTATCTATGTTGGCGTCTAACATGCTTATTGTATATCTAGGATATAAATAAAATCCTAATTGTTGATATGCAAGATTTCCTTGCATTATTCCTAGTAGAGCATTTCGTCTGTCAATTATCCTATTATCTAGGATAGCTAGTTTTAACGGTGTATCTATTCCCGTTCTTTAGTGTGATTTTATTATTAGATGTACCCCTCCGAGGTGTATATAGCCAATTTTCTTTCGATCTTTCGTTGGTATATGTTTCATTTTTTCTTTGATATCATTTGCTAACAATAATGGAAGATTGATGTTTGCCTTAGTGTGCGCAATATCAATTGATTGTTCTCGAACCTTAAGTCCGTAGTAAATTACATTTTCTCTGTTAAATAGCTTTGTCCATTCTCGAACAAACGCCTTTTCTGATGTATCTTTGGGTTTATCTTTTGATATCTTTTGAAAGATATCTTTATCAAAGAGAATATCTCTTTCAAATATCTTACTATCCTCGTTATCTTCGAGGTGCAGTGGTTGCAATTCTTGGATATTATTCATTATCAGAATCACTACTGCTTTCTATATAGTATATTTCTTCATCTGAATCAGTGGAGGAATAATCTGTTAGATTTTCATTATATAGCATGTTTAATGCTGTTTTATTTTTCCTTTTTGGACATTCATTTGCATAATGTCCTTTTTCTTGGCAAAGCCAACATTTACATTCTTTGACTTTGTTGGGTTGTTGTTTTCGTCTTTTTAAGATCCTTTTATTCCTAAATCTAGGAATGAATTTCTTGTATGTCTTTTTAGGATAAAATTTCCTATTATATTTTTTCTTATTTTTCCTTTTAGGATATGGAGTTCGAATGTCTCCAAATATTAGTTGTTGACTATTTGTCGGACAACATAGTCCTTGCTTAACGTGTTTGACTATTAGTCTTTCTTGTTGTGCATTTCTGCACCAAGTATTTATACTTTGTCTGGCATATCTTACAACTCTTAAAAGTGAGAACCATGTGTGGATTTAATTCCTATACATGTGCATTCTCAAAATTTTACTACCAAGGTTTAGGAGATGAACGCCTAAACAATGCCAAAGAACTATATTTTACAAAATTACCATATCCCTATAATCAAAGATTATCTTGGGGATATAAAACATGGCTTAAAGATAGAACTGACACCCTAGGTGCCAGGATCAGATATGCCAGACAAAGTATAAATACTTGGTGCAGAAATGCACAACAAGAAAGACTAATAGTCAAACACGTTAAGCAAGGACTATGTTGTCCGACAAATAGTCAACAACTAATATTTGGAGACATTCGAACTCCATATCCTAAAAGGAAAAATAAAAAAAAATACAATAGGAAATTTTATCCTAAAAAGACATACAAGAAATTCATTCCTAGATTTAGGAATAAAAGGATCTTAAAAAGACGAAAACAACAACCCAACAAAGTCAAAGAATGTAAATGTTGGCTTTGCCAAGAAAAATGACATTATGCAAATGAATGTCCAAAAAGGAAAAATAAAACAGCATTAAACATGCTATATAATGAAAATCTAACAGATTATTCCTCCACTGATTCAGATGAAGAAATATACTATATAGAAAGCAGTAGTGATTCTGATAATGAATAATATCCAAAAATTGCAACCACTGCACCTGTATGGGCTGGAATATCCCATGGCTCCTTGCTCCATCTCTTACTCATGGTCCATCCCTCATAGTGACACTTTAGGTGTAGCTAGTGGAGATGTAGCTTGGTTGTTATCTCACATCCTCGACATCTTTTTGCAACCATGGGATACCCCCTTTTCAATTTCATCATGACCCTTCAAAGGGGAGGAAGGGTCGAATGTTAGAGATATCTCCCAACACATTATCTAAATACACCCTATGATTTAGGGCAAGGCTCATGTGCGTTGGGATGACTTGGTTGTTTTCATAGGCTTACACTTGTACTACATTTTAATTCCACCCAAGTCAAGATTGTGACTAGGGATTAAAGAGCTTGGATCCTAGTACACCTCCCAATATTGTTGCATAATAGCCTTCAAAAAGAAAAACATAAATTTCTAACTTTCAAGAGAATATTTGGGCTTCTAATCATGCATTTGAATTTGATAAAGCATCATTTTTGTTTTAAGGTCACTCATTTGCACAACCAATATGCTACTACAAGTCTAAGAAAAACTTAAATCTTTTATACCATGATCATCCTTGTCTGAAGGTGTAAGTTGTGGCAATGACAAGAGCTAGAGCTTAAGGAGAAGCTGGATGTGATGTGGGAATAAAGATGGTGGGAGGAGCATAAGGACATGCTTGGGTCACCAATGAAGTATCATAATGAGGTATATTAGCTCTCCCCATTAACGCACTTCAAGACATCTACAAGAAGGCAAAGAACTCCAATAACCCTTTGGCTACCTCTAGGCACAACCAAGCATCGAGAGACACACCTCACCATGTTGTTTCTAGTCTACTACTAGTGGGATGTATTAGCTAGGCCTATTGATAAGGCAAAGAAGAAGAGAAAGTCGTAGTAGCATCATGAAGAAAGTATGCTTTATGGAGGATAAACAAGCTTGTGGACATAGGCATACACTCCATAAGTAGTTCTCTCTCCTTACCTATCTTTTCGAAACAAGAAAACACACGTACGCAAGACACCGTAACAATGCAAAAGAGGCTAACCACTCGAGTCTTTATGTTGTTTAGTATTGCGCATTAAAAGGCGAATCAGCGCGTGATAGCATTGTCCTTTGTTACGTGGGCAACTTGTGCCGCTATGCTTACTTGATAAAGCTACTTGCAAGCATAAAGAATAGAAAATATGTATTAGGTGGAGCAGAAACACTTACCAGCCATTGGCTACAATACAAGACTCTTCTGAGTAGGTAACGATTGAGGCTTCAGGAACTCTGTGACTTGAGTACTTATATAAATACGGCCCATGCTCTGATTAGCATGTATACCCCGTTCCATTTTCATACGAGCCTGCGGTAAGCAGTGGTGCCTGTGGCCGTGGTCATGGTAATGGTGATGGGGAGATCTAGATCGATATTGATGCATCAGCTGCACCTGCTTGTGACCACAAATCTTCATTCGTTTGCCATGCTCCTGAATATTATTAAGATGCATCGAATCAAAAGCTCGGACTGGAGCATCCGTGGAGGTTTCGGAAGGAGAGGATGATGAAGAGGAAGAAGAGATTGAGCTTGAGGATGGAGAGGGAGACATGATTGATTGTTGCAGCTAGATATTGAGCTTACAGATGAAGGAAAACAAAACTATAGACACGGGAAGAAAATCATGTTGTTTATAAAGAGGGGGAAAAGGGACCCGAGGAAGGGGGCGGGGGGCGGTTGTGGGGATGCTTGCCTTGCACACCACGGCGCAATTTTTCGGAGAGACGTGGTACAGCCAAACTTTCTCGAGTGCTTGACTGTATATTATCTTTCCCACCGAATGATTGCCTCCTGATGTGTGAAGCTGTAAAAGCTGAAATCATCTTATGTTATATTATTTTACTATATTATTTTCATTATAAGTTCACATAGCCCCTAATTTCCAAAGGGCTTTCTGAATTCCTAGAGCCTACCCTTTTTCTAAACCTCCCTTTTTCAATGAAAACCTTCTTCCATCCCGACCTTTTCCCATCCCCACTTTCTCAAGTGTAATTTCTTATTTTCTCTTCCCCTCATTTTTTCCATTAAAGCCTTCCCTTTAATCTCCTCGGGTCCCCCTCTTTTTATTTTTTAAATTAAAACCCTTTCTTCTCTCTCTCACTTATAATCTCTCTCTTTCTTTTTTCTCTCCCCTTTTTAATTAAATTCATTTTACTTTCTTCTCTCTCTCAATTATAATCTCTCTCTTTTTTTTCCCCCTCCCTTTTTTAATTAAATTTCTCCTCTCTCCCCCCCTCTCTCTCTCTCATGTGTAGGGCCTAGGGTTTTTTTTCTCTCTCTCAGTTAGATTAAAATTTTTAATTTAACATTTTTAATTAATTTTTTAAAAATTAATTTAAAGTTTTTTAAACATAATTTTTCACGCACTTTGAGAGGGAGAGAGAGAGAGAAGAAGAAGACGAGAGAGGAGGGGCAAAAGAGGAAATAGAATAGTCTTTTTTAGATTAAATATTTTTATTCTCCCCCTTCCCTCCTCTCTCTCATGTGTAGGGCCTAGGTTCTCTCTCTCTCTCTCTCTCTCTCTCTCTCTCTCTCTCTCTCTCATAGTTAGATTAAACTTTCTAATTTAAACCTTTTTAAATTAAAATAAGGAGAGAGAGAGAGAGAGAAATATACAATGAGCAAAAAAGAAAGAAGAGAGGGGAGGAGAGAGAGGGGGGGAATAGATAGAAAGAATTATAGAGAAATGAAATATAAAATTTAAGAGAGAGAGAGAGAGAGAGAGAGAGAGAGAGAGAGAGAGAGAGAAAGAAAAGAAGAGAAAAAGGGGAGAGAGACATAGAGAAGAAAAGGAGAGAGAAAACAAGTATAAGACAGAGTATTTGAACACAGAGAGACAAATATAGAGAGGAAATATAAAATTTTTAAAAAATTAAAAATTAAAAAATTAAAGAGAGAAAAAAAATAAAAAAAAAGAGGAGAGAGAGAGAGATAAGAAAAAAATAAAAATTAGGAGAAAGGGGAGGAGAAGAAAAATGGGGGAGAGAGAGAGACAAAGAGAGAATAAAATGTGAGAGAGAGAGAGAGAGAGAGGAGAAGAGGAGAGAGAATACAAACATAAAGAGAGAATTATATATAGAGAAAAGATAAAATTTACATACGTTAAGAGAGATTAAGGGGGGCGGAAGAAAGAAAAAGAAGAAGAAGAAGAAGAGAGAGAGAGAGAGAGAGAACATGTAGAGAGAATTATAGAGAGAGGAAAGATAAAATTTAAAAAGAGAGAGAATAAAAATAGAGGAGAAAGAGAGAAGGAAAAGAGAGGAGAGAGAGAGAGAGAGAGAGAAGAAAAACGCAAAGAGAAGATAAGGAGAGAGAGAGAGAGAGAGAGAGAGAGAGAGAGAAAAGAAGAAGAAAAAAAGGAAAAAGAGGATGGGGGAGAATAAAAGGAGAGAGAGAGAGAGAGAATATAGACATAGGGAATTTGGGAGGAAGAGAGAGAGAGTAAATTAAAAATTTAGAAATGGAGAGGAAAAAGAGGAGAGAGAAAGATGAGAAATGGATTGCTGAGTGAAGTTGCCGCAACTTTGCTCGCTGCTCGAGACCGCGAAGCAGCACTAGTTGTTCTAAACATGATTAAATTTTTTAGACGATGCCTAATAAAGCGAGGTAAAAGCCTCAAGGCTCATTCCAAACTCATTAATCATTACGCAAGAGTTGGAGATTAACACATCTGACAAGTCGCTATGGCTTAACCTGGAGGCAATGGACCATTTAAGTCCTATCACTACACCAAGTGCTAGTCATCACAAATACATGTAGACTACCTAGGCAAAGAGATAGCAAATGGAAGCAATGCATGACCAACCCCAAAGCCAAACGCTCAACTACACACTGGTAGTGCAATACTATGAGACGAACATGGCCAAAGTCAAGAAGGCCCTAAGGAAGGACCAAGCAACGCACAATAAAACCTGCAAGAGCAAAGTGCTACAAGGAGTGAAAATACATAAGGTAGTGGTAGCTTTGTCTAATGGCATAGTCCAATAGAAATTTTGCATTGCTAGTGACACATATATACCTGTATTTTAATGGGTCACCCTCCTATGGAATATGACTTCACGAGATGTTTTGACGTAAAGTACCAAGGTAATGCCAACCTTGTCCAATTAAATTCATTGTAAAGGGCTTCTATTTGGCTCTCTTGGGATGGAGGATAGAGAGGGACTAGGTCCTTGCCTTGATCGTGGGACACAGAGGCAATCATGTCTACGCCTTTTCGTGGTCTTCTTCATTTACCATTGACGAGGTGCTCGTACGCACCTCCCATGGCTAGTCGATGAGGTGGCAGTGATTGCCTCAACATTGGGCAAAGTCTTGTACGTACCTATCTCCATCACCCCTTAACACCATATTAGAGATTTTGAACATTTTCCAAGTCCCAATTTCAAATAAGTGATAAATATTTGACCACATGGCTAAATCTTGATCCATATTTGAATGTGGGATTTGAAAAGGTAGCTTATATAATATTTAGGGTAGAATCCACCTTTAAGTCAGACAATAAGATTTGACCATGGTCATATAATAAATGTATTAGGGGTTCCCAAAGTGCATGGAAATTTCAAAATTCCCTAATATAGTGTTGCTTAGGGACTCATTGAATTAGTGAACTATATATGCATACTTTGGGATAGAAGGAATAAGCACTTGAAATACCTTTAGCTATATAGGATTCGTTGGGAAAATAGCACCAAAAAAATAAGACTTGTAAGATACCATGCAATTAGGGGAGTTGATAATGCTTTAATCTTCCTAAGCACATTATATTTTACAAGTTCTATTTTTGGTTATTTTTTCTCATTTTTCATGTTTATTTTTAGTATTTAAATATTTTTAAAACAACAAGTAAGTTTTGCATTTTTTGAAAAAAAATAAAATTTTAACAATTTAAGGTCTTATTAAAAATAAAGATCATATCACATAATTGAATCCAATAGTGACCATTGCTCTAAATCTAAAAAATCTTAGAAAAATAAAGCATCTTAGATATAGTTAAAAAGGACTTGAGAAAAGTATGAAAAAAAAAATTCTTGTAGTTTTTATCTTTTAAATATTTATTTATTACTTTTATTATTATCATAGGAATATACTCCAATTGTAGATTATTATTTTATATATGTACACTCACATCTTGTAACTCATGATATAATAAAATAATTTGGATATATAAATTAAAAATATTTTCATTGTTAGAATCATATTGAAGTATATGAAGTTTTTCTAAATGTTTCTTCACAAGAAGTGCTAATGAGCAAGACTAAATTATTAATGGTTTATATATTTTTGGCTCAAAAAATATAATAGCCAATAACTTATAGAAAGTAAATAATACTTTAAAAAAATATCAATGGTGTACACCATCAAGCATGAACATGTATCCAGAAGTTGTATTTTATTGTCAAAAACTTATAATGTGTTTACACTATTGAACTCGATCTTATATCTTTATTTTGTTCTAGTTTGTGAGTTAGGTATACACAACTAGGTTTTGCAAGTGTTGTTATAAACCAAGTTATGCAAGAGCTATCATAAGAGCTTATATCTTAAACTTATGTTTTCTTGTCAAGAACTTCAATGTGTCTCTAATATCTTCTAATGTCCTAGAAAGTACCACTTAATCTCTCCATAGAGTGTGCTCAAAACTTATTTATGGAAAGATATTTGCAAAAAAAATACATTTTCATTACTTTCTCTAATATAATAAAAAATATATTTATTACTTGTATCAAAACTTATTGTATATTTATAGAGAAATATATTTATTTGGAGGCAAGTATATATCCCTAGCCATATAAAAATGCTAAAGCTAAGCAAATATTCTTGAGGTGTATTCTCTTGTTTCACTTTTTTCCCCTTTGTGGGAGCCTTTGTAGGATGGTAAGCTAATCATTCACAATAAAAGTTTTGGGTTTCCAAGTTTCACATGTACTTTTATTATAGACAATATGAGAGTTCATGGAACGAGAAAAATGCCTTGTGAAAGCTATAGAAAAAGAATAAAAACACACATATTGTGTAGAGAAATAAACTCAAAGAGAAGGTCAAGAAAGAGAATCAAGATAGCTTAAATATGCAAGTATAAAAAAGAAGTCTTGTAATCAAATATCTCGATTTTCAAATAATCGAGTATTAACTTTAAATCCCATATTTGTCATATCTTTTGATAGATGTTGTCAATGAATACGACTATTGGGACTACCAAAACATGTTAGACTTTAGATATTTCAACTACAAAAGATTTCTTAATTTTCAAAATATTGTATCTTTTGGCACCTTTGTTAGGAAATAGGACTCTTGAGATTACCGAAAAATGTCAGACTTTAGATATTTTGGGTAAAAAAGAGGTGAGAATTATGAAATGGACTCTAGTATCTCCAAAGTGGAGGAGACAACAATACCATATTTTTGTATACATGGTAGACTCTTTTTGGTTCTTTTCTTAATCAAAGGATTAACAAAAGTACCATTTTTTCATGTTTTTGGCCCTAATGGGCTAAACAGAAGAAAGAAGCAATCACATGTACATTGAATTAATAGGGGGTGATGATAAGTAAACAAATCTTGATTACTCATGCTTTTAAAGATCATTTGTATTCTATTATAAGTACTAAGCCATTGGAGATCCATGACTATGAAGTGAGGGTCGAGGCCTTTCTAAAGGACGTTGCCACTTCCATTACCCTTGATCAAGCACTTCTCCTCGATAGACCCTACTCCCTAGATGAGATTAAGGAGGCTATGCATGGCATGAAACCTGGTGAATCCCCAAGCTCGGATGGCCTCTGAGTTGTTTGTGGGAGAGACCTCGTAGCCCTCCTTAATTCAGAAGCTCTATCTTGATGCCCTCCTTTATAAATAGAGGATTGATCAAGCTAATTCCAAAAGCACAAGATCTCACAAAGCTATCCAATTGGAGGCCCTTGACTATACTTAAAGTTTCCTACAAAGTTTTAACTAAGGTGATGGCAAGAAGGGTTAAATTTATATTCTCTAAGGTGATTCATGGCAAGCAATATGGCTTTGTGCATATTAGAGAGACTTAGGATGTAGTGCTAAATCTCATCCTATAAATGGAAACCATGCACTTAGTCTGTAGTCTGATCAGCATGGACTAAGACAAGGAATATGCACTCAGTCTGTAGTCTGATTAGCATGGACTAGGACAAGGAATATGAGAGAGTGAATTTGTCATTTGTCTTGGTAAATCTTGCTACCATGAGATTTGGCTGGACCATTATTAATTTGGTTGCATCTCTCTTCAAGGAGGCGACATCTGCCCCACCATTAGCATCAATGGCTCCCTTTTCCATAGCAGGGAAACTCACTGTAGCCAAGTGCTTGCTAACCTTGACAATGGTTTGCATGGCCTCTCTACTACCATTAAGCAATGCGGCATGGAACCAATTGGAGAAGTTATTGAGAGTTCCTTTGGTTGCATTAGAACAGAGCAATACAACCACAAATTAGCTTGGAAATCATACCTAAGACTAAGAAAAAAGTAGGAGGGGAGTAGGTCTTGAGAGCTTGCTATAGAAGGCGCAAGTGCTCAGCATAGGGCTGCTAAAAAGAATGGAGGGCTTTTAACCATGGATGATAATCATGAGGGACTAGATAACTTTAGCAAAACGGAAGGGGGTAGCTTGAAGCAATCTTAGCTGGCAAGACATTGTCTCGTGCTTTAGCATGGCAGTTCAAGATTCCACAGTCTGAAGTAGCACAAGGACTATTAGGAACATGGCAAAGACTAATTGGAAATATGGACTAGAAGTCAAGAGAGTCCAATGAGGGAGACACTTCATTGAGTAGGAGCATTTGGCTATCTCCATTTGAATATGACCCAACACATGCTCCAACCCCACAAAATCCAAAGCTTACCAAGTCTCTACACAACAAAGGTATAGCCATATGGAATGACATATGGGATGGAGAGAACTCTAGATGGTTCATACTTGGGAAAATCCAACATTAGGATAACCTCACTAGCATTGAGCTTGATTGGTTCGCTAATACTCTGCAAACTAGAAGAGCAAATTAGCCCATCTCGATAGCCAAAAAGAAGGATTTCATCCAAAGGAACCTTGCTAGCCTTATGAGTAAACATCTCCACCAATGCAAAACTGCACGAGACCTTAGGGCCCCCTCACCAACAATTCAGATGAATCTACGCCAAAAGTGGAAGAAGGAATGTCCAACGGTTAGGCTAGCTACTTGGAACATAAGGATTAAGTGTGTAGAAATCCTCTCCTGCATACAAAATTAACGCATTGAGATGGAGGCTAATCAAGAAGCTTCCCTTATGCACAAGGCTCACCAAGAGAATCAAAATATCACCCTTATGCCCCTTTTGTGGGTGCATGGAAGGAATTGAAAAGTACCTCTTCCTGGACTATTTACATGTCACCCTAGTGTGGAAGGAAGTGAGGAGGTGGCTCAATCGAGCCAACCTCCAAAGCGATTTTTGGATGATGGCACCACTCTTTGCTAACTGTGATGTTTTGAATTCTAGTACTTGGAAGCCCATTAGGCTACTTAGTGGACAAGTAGTTCAGTTTGCGTGGTCCAAGAGAAACAATGTGATCTTCAACAATGCCAAGAAGGGAAAACCTGATCATTGTATCAATCAATTTAAACTTGAGGTCTATGTATGCTTAACATGCTCATGGAGAAACATTGAACCTATAATTTAATATATAAAAAGCTATGTTGTAAGGCTTAATGCCTTGCCACTGTCGAAGGGCAATTGTGCCAAGCCACAAATCACCAAAGGATCAAGAACATAGCAAGATGAAAGAACTTATGGAAATCAAATCAAGTGAGACTTTCCTTAGAATGCTAGAAGCACAATTGTTTGAAACCAAAGCAAGCCTTTTGAAAGCACAAAATTATAGGCTTGAGATCTACAAGGAGATCTAACACTCAATATATCTGTATGCCATGCATATGTGTGAACATGATTGGATACAAGGAGTATAAGACAAAGTTAATAAGAGATGCAATTTAAAAATGTGTCTGACATTAAGAGTTGACAATTGAAGTGCGTTGAAATGTAACTCTAGATGAGTTGAATTAAAGCAACACTAGACAGTTACCATGCTCTAATGATATGCACTTGAGGCCTTATGAGGAAGCACTTTTAGCTTATTTCCAAGGAATGTTGGCGCCTTGTTGACAAGAACTGTACTATCATTGATAGATGCCCTGAATTACAATATGTTCTAATCCATTACCTTCGACTTATACGTGCACCTTTGCTCTTCATACATCCGATTCCATATTCTAGATCCTCCAAAGTATCAGGCTATAATCAAAATATTTAGGCTACCCAAGATGAATTTTAATCTTCCAATAGAGAAATAGAACAATACAAAACAAAACAATGTAGTACGAAGCATTGTAGTGCCACAACGAGACACAGAGACAATCTAGGAGTTAGGACTAGAGGTCTAAGAGATAGATGATGCAGAAGTACCTCTAGTAATAGAAGAAGTTTAGATGTTGCCACTTCTAGAAGAAAGAATAAAGATGAAAGTGGGTGTTGCCCCATTCCTTAGCTGGTTGGAGAAGTTTTACATCCTACTGATAGCATAGCTCTTGCATCATTTAGGAGATTATGGTTTTTACATTAAAAAGCTCAATTTTTTTGTAGATGATCCTATCAAAGAGTATGACTTGGTCAACAACATAAACAACTTCAAACCAAACCTAACATTTTGATAGTTACTGATGTTGTTCCCTAGGTGCTAAAGGAAATTTGAAATCATATTGACAAGAAGACGCAGCCTAAGGATCGCTTCCACAACTGCCACTAAGTCCAATAAGACCCTAGAGCTAGTAAAAGAAGTGGATGTGACTAACACCTTTCTGGATCTTGATGCCCCAAAGATTGGCATTTAAACTGAAGGATGTTTTATTATACATGCATTGATTGATGGAGCCTCATCATTAAACATAATGATGGATGCGACAATGAAGGATCTAGGCCTGCAAGGTATGCAACCTACATAATGACTTATCAGATTGGCAGACCTAAGCAGAATTAAGCCTTTGGGCATTCTCCCATATATGAAGACAACTCTAGCATGAAGAGACTATTGGCTAACCTATCTAGTGGTGAAACCAAAATCCTACGGGACTTTATATCCTCTACTACTAGGAAGATCACAGCTTTTTGAAGCAAGATCAGGAATAGATTGGTTCAGGGGAAACTATGGCCCTAGGCAAAGGACCCAACAGGTGATAGTGAAGTTGTATGGCTTGCAAAAGGGTAATGGGTCCACATCTATTGAAGTCTTACCAAACTCCTCCAATGAAGGTATAGATGGTACATCAATAGATGAAGAAGCTCTCAATCTTTCCCAAGAAAGTAGAGGCACAGTCCTTGATAGTGGGCATTGTAGGCCAACTCCCAAAAGAAGCAAAGTCCTTATTAATGGGTGAATACCTCTTACCTGAATCAGGAACGACTTTCAAAATTACCTTTGATAGTGGGATAGAGGCATGGATGTACTGCTCTCCTTATTACATGGCTATAATAGAGCCAGAGACAGAAGAAAAAGATGAGGTAGAGGCAAAGTCTGAATAGGATGATTATGAAAGAAAAGTGGAAGAATATATCCAACTAGAAGAAGATAAAAATGAGAAGAAAATCTTAGAGGCTTCCAAAGCTGAAGATCCCATGTTGTTGGATAGAATGACTCTAGTACCCTTCTGACTAGTAAATGAATCTCATCACATGTAAAGGCTTTATAATAAATGGATTAAGAAAAATAAGCATTTCTTTAACAGTGATTATTAACTACTTAAACTATCCCTCTCGAGAAAGGATGATGATGCAACACCTTGACAACAAGCACCAATTGCGTAGCTTGAACAAAACTTATGGTTTATGTTATGTGATATTATTAGATGCATCCTCAGAAGATGAGTTCTCGAGTCAAGAGGTAACTAACTCTCAAATACAATTAGAAATAGCCATGATACCATTTTAGCATCCCAAAGAGTCAGTCAAGTCCCCATGAAAGGAAGAAGTTGCCATTCTAGCAAAGCATTAGATGAGGAGGTCACTCCCTTGAAGGAGTCAAATCTATACCCAAATCTATACCCAAAAGCAATCCCTACGAGACCTTCATCCACAAAGCGGAAGGTGAAAAGTAGTGAACTTTTGTTGATGAAGATAGTAATGAACATCACGTAAAGGTAGATAGCATCCTTCCTGAAGATGAGCTATTGGTCCTGTGTGACCTACTAAAGGAGAACTTGAACATGTTTGCATAGTCGTATAAAAATTTGAAGGGGATTGATCCCACTATGTATCAGTATAGACCTAATGCCAAGTTGTAAGGCAAAGACAAGGGTACATGAATCCAAGTTACTCTACCCTGGTAAAAGTAGAGTTATTGAGACTCCTAGAAGCTGAGTTCATCTAACTAGTGGCCAATAGTGAATGGGTCTCAACCATCATGGTAGTACCCAAGAAGAATGGAAAGTTGTAAATATAGGTGAACTTTTGCAATCTGAATTCCAAGACAAAGGAGGGTCATTTTCCTATCCCTTTTACAGAATAATTATTGGATACAATGGCGGGGACATGAGATCTACTCCCTCTTGGATGGATTTACCAAGTACAACCAAGTCCAATAGCATAAGAACACCAATTAAAGACTACCTTCACAATAAAATGGGGTATCTATGCCTACAAAGTGATGTTTTTTAGGCTCTATAATGCCCTTGCTACATTTCAAAACAATTCATGATGGCCACATTCCAAAATCACTTGCATGATCTCATTGAGGTATATCCAGATGATTTCTATGTCTTCAATCCAGTCTATGAGCATTGGGGACACTTAGAGCAATGCTTTCATCGATGCCATGAGTATGGGATCTCTCTCAATTTGGAAAAATGCATCATTAGAGTCTCTTCAGAAGTTCTTCTAGGCCATATTGTCTTTGCACAAGGAATAGCCACAGACCCTGCAAACATTGAGAATATTGCAACTCTAACAACACCATCCAATCTCAAACAATTGAGGGGATTTCTTGGCCACGTGGGCTATTATAGGCATTTCATTGCACATTTTGCAACAAAGACAGCCCCCTGCCTTGAGGGGTTCACTATACATATATCCTCTATATAACGTGCGTTCATGGCCTATTTATAAATATCCTAATCTATGATTTTTTACACAGCCCTTTTCTATTCAATCTGTAAGTAACCCCTTTATATGACACCCTTCTATATGTAAAAATTGTATGAAAATGGTGTTTTAAAAACCCCTTCTCTTGAACTCATGTTATATATACATATTTTTATGAGTGACCCCCCCCTTCCCTTACCCCCCCCCGAGCCCCTTGCATAAGCTCTTAAGGAAAAATGCAGAGTTCATTTGGATAGATGATTGTGATGAAGCCTTCAACACTCTGAAGCAGTGTCTGATTGAAGCACCCTACAACCTCTTGATATATCTATAGAAGGCTTCAGTGCATTCCTTTTCTAGAAAGGCTCTTCAAAGTTAGATTAGCCCATCCACTATGCAAGTCCTAAGGTTACTCATCGGGAAAGGAACTACATAGTGTGACCAAGTTAAAGTGCCTTGTAATGGTGTTTGCCTTGGAGAAGTTTTAACACTACCTACTGCTGACACACTTCAAGTTTTATGTGGATCATGAGGTGCTATCCTTTCTAATGAACAAAGTTGATGTAAAAGGCATAATGATGTGATGGTTACTCGTGTTCCAAGAGTTTGACTTTGAAGTGGTTACCAAGCTTGGCCCCTCCCATGCTTTGGCTGATTATCTATTGCGGATCCCTTAGACTGAAGAAGAGGAGTAGGATGATCCGGACCACCCTCATGCTTTCTTAATTCTAGTTGAAACAGTAACACCATCGTATGCAGATATTGCCAACCTCTTGGCTACACAACAATATACTCCTAGCATATCGAGTAGGGAGAAAAAGAAGCTTCTATTAGAATTAGTCCCCTACACCTTGCTAGGTGGCGCATTATACAAGCAAGACAAAGATGAAGTGTTGGGGAGATGTCTTGTGGGAGATGAGATTGGGATTGTAACGAAACTATGCCATGATGAGCCATGTGGCCGACACTTTGTGAGAGAAGTGAGAGTTAGAAAGGCTCTACTTGTAGGTTATTGGTGGCCTACACTCCACAAGGATGCCTATGGTTACTGTACACATTGTGATGTACTTGTCAACGGATGGGAAAGCCTACCAAAACCAGTGTCATGCCACTGTAGCCCATTCTTCTCCTAAAGCTGTTTCAGAAGTGGGACATTGACTTCATAGACCCAATCGACCCTCCAACTAGAAGGAATTAGAACAAATACATTTTGGTATGTACTGATTATATGATGAAGTGTTGCGAAGCCAAAGCTCCTTGTTCCTACACGAGTATATCCTCACCCACTTTGGTAGTCCCTTAGAGCTGGTAAGTGGTAGAGGTACTCACTTTCTGAATAAAATCATAGAAGAGCTGACAGAGCTTTACAAGATCCACCATTGCAAGTCCAGAGCATACTACCCTAGAGCCAATGGCCAAGTTGAAGTTATCAATTGCATCCTTTATTCAATCCTGACAAGGCCGATATTGCTAGACATTGTCACGATTGGGATGATTGCCTTATAGAGGCCCTCTAGGTGTACAGATTCCCCCATAAGGATGCTACAGAACATATACCTTTTCAATTGGTGTAGGGCACACATGCCATCTTCCCTATCGAGCTAGAACTGCCCTCTTTGTAAGTATCAAAAAGTGGCTAGGAGATGTCGAGCCTATGTAGCACCATCTACTATACTTGGAATGTTTAGATGAAACTCATTGGATGGCCTTACAGTGTATGAAAGCCACATAGGCTCAATGAAATATTTACATTGATAGCTTCATCAATCACAAAAAATTCAAGGAAGGTGACCTAGTCCTTGCTTATGATTCACACTTTGGCAAGTTTCGACTAGGAAAGCTCCAGTAGTGTTGGACGGGCCTCTATAAGGTACTCACTATCAACCCTAACAACTTTGTCCAAGTGTAGGCCATCGATGCCTCTGATGATCCCTTCCTAATTAATAGTTACCACCTAAAGAAGTAGTTTCCTCCCTAGAGATCATGTTAATCATAGTCGACTATCCCTCTGTTTCTTAAAGTGTCACTCATTACTATTTCTCATGCTACTACTAATACTGATAGTTTTTATTCTCATTCTGAGGAGGTGGCATCATTATTTTGGCATCTTTCCCCCACTTCTTGCCCCTATTCTGTTACCTTTCTTTTCAATCCCAATAGATGTGGCCTGGATGATTATGATATATGGTGTCTCTGCCATTTACTTGTAGAAAGAAAAGAAAAAAAAGAAGAGAAAAAAAGAATTCATTAGAGAAAAGGATTTTGATCCCTGTCATGTCGACTTGCTCTTTGGGAAAATATGGAAACACCAATTTGGAATAAGGAAAAAAGAAAAAATAAACAAAAAACAAAAAAATTATAAACTATTATGGGAGAAAATGAAGAAATTCCATATCATAGCAGGCCTCCCTCCAAGAAAAGGTAGTAATATCCTTAGGCAGGAAGTTGGTTGTGAAAAAGATGACGACACCTCGCAGTCTATAACAAATGACTCCTCAATTGAAATCCCCAGGGTGCAATTTCAAACCTACCTCCCTTGGTGTGTTGTGTCATGTGCTTCCATAAGTGTGTTTGACTCCTACAACAGAGCAGATGACCATTTCTACATGCCATTCAAGTTCTCAATCTGTTGGCTACTTGCCTAGGTATGCATCTTCATCAGCCGACACTATTTGGCCTCATCAACACGATGAATCCAATCTTCATAAAGAATTTCTGAGTGATATGAGCTTTCATCATAATCGAATGGGGATGTAAGTATGGGTTTCTTGTATCTATCAACAGAATGTGAGATAGAAGGAAGGTTGAGTATGACTAGTTTTCCCTTCAATCAAATCTAAGAGGTGAGGATTGAGGGATGTTACAAAATTGGTACTAGGTACATTTTCATTTCCCTATGCATATGCGAGGCGGACCTCTGCCATCACCACGACATGTCACTTTGGTCTAGGCACTGCACTATAAGGCTTCCTAGCTTGCCTTCTCACATAATAGCTCGTGGTCACATAATGGATGCAAGTTAATAGCTCGTGGTCACAGGAATGGCAGAATGTTTACTCTTGATACTACCTTGCCAGATCTGAATTCAGACATGTTTGCCCATGGTTCTGGCACTATGAGAGACTTGGAAATTTGGCACAAGAGAGTGGGGCATGTAAATTTGCAAAGGCTGCAAATTATGCAGAAAAAACGGCTTGTTACAGGTTTACCCAAGTTCCAATATTTAGATATTGGTCATGTATGTGATGCTTGCCAGTTTGGTAAACAGTTAAGGTTGCCATTTGTCAGGCATGTAAGGCAAAGTACACGTCCGTTGCAGTTAGTGCACTCTGATGTTTGGGGGCCAACCCATAATGCATCCATGGGAGGCTCGAAGTATTATGTTACATTCATTGATGATTACAGTCGCTATACTTGGGTTTACATTCTGAAGACAAAGGATGAGGTGTTTGCTATTTTTTAGTAGTTTAAAAAGCAGGTTGAAAAGGAATTTGATTGTTATATCTCTTGCTTGAGGTCAGATAGCGGTGGGGAGTATGTATCAAATGAGTTTGACAACTTTCTGGCTGAAAATGGCATACGTAGGCAGCTTACCTGCAGCTACACTCCTCAGCAAAATGGGGTAGCTGAAAGAAAGAACAGGGTCTTGATGGAAGTTGCTCGTGCCATGATGAATGAGAAGAAGATGCCACTCTATTAAGGGCTGAGGCTGTTACGACAGCCATGTATATCTTGAATCGGACTCCCACTGCAGGTATTCATGAGATGACACCGTTTGAGAAGCTGTATGGCTATAAGCCGGATATAAGTCACATGAAAGTCTTTGGCTGTCTTGCTTATGTGCATATTCTAGATGAAAAAGGAATAAGTTGGATCCAAAAGTGCATAAGTGTATCTTCATTGGATATTGGCAAGAGAAGAAGACATACAAATGCTATGATCCCTCTACCAGGGAGACCTTGGTGAGCAGGGATGTTATTTTTGATGAGATGGGTTCTTGGTATGTATCACCGGCAATAGTGCCATTGGATATGCCTTCCACTCATGTATCTACAGTTGATATGCAGCAGAGCACTGCTATGACAGGACCTAGTAGTCAGACAGTATCTCCATGGACAGGGAGATTGAGGAGCTCACCGTCCACTAACACCAGTATGTCAGTGAGGGGGAGATATGATGTCGCGGATAAAGGAAAAGAGAAAGTTACTGAGGATGTATCTGGGATGATGACACCTAGTAGGATGACTTTTGGATATGAGTCTACTGACACTTTAGACAGTGAACTTGGTATTCCAACTGTCTATACACCTGGCGCAAGGCAGAGCAGGTACATTCCGCCTCATGAGAGAGGGGAATCGAGCAGTGCACCACAGCTTAGACGCTCACGAGGGTTAGATACCTTGTTGACAGGTTGACATATAGTGGTTATACTGCAAAGCATTATGCTTACATGACAAAAGTGATGGAGATCAAAGAACCAGGTACATATGCTGAAGTAGTGGAAAATGAGAACTAGTGTGCAACTATGGATGAAGAAATGAATGCCTTGGCTGAAAATAAGACATGGGATCTTGTGCCACTGCGTGAAGGAAAAAGGACCATTGGCTACAAATGGGTCTACAAAATCAAATGCAAGTCAGATGGTAGTGTGGAAAGGTACAAAGCCAGGCTGGTTACTAAGGGGTATGCCCAACAGTATGGACTTGATTATGAGGAAACATTCAGCCCTGTTGCCAAAATGGCAACCATACGCACTATGATTGCTTTGGCTACTGCTAGAGGATGGAAATCACATCAAATGGACGTTAAGAATGCATTTCTTAACAGTGACTTAGCAGAGGATGTCTATATGGTTCAGCCAGAAGGGTATGCTCACCCTGATTTTCAACATTATGTATGCAAGCTTAAAAAGGCACTGTATGGGCTGAAGTAGGCTCCGAGAGCTTGGCATGCTAGGATCAGTAACTACTTGCAGAGGTTGGGCTTTACTGTTGGTAGGGCTGATCACAGCCTATTTACAAAGAAGATTGACAGTGGCTTGGTAGTGCTGGTAATATATGTTGATGATTTGATAATCACTGGTGATGATGACTTGGGCATACATCATGTAATGAAGATGCTGAAATCTGAATTTGACGTGAAAGATCTAGGTGAATTGAAATACTTTTTGGGTATTGAGGTAATCAAGGCTGAAAATGGTTTATGGCTGATGCAGAAACATTATGCCATGGAAATGCTGAAGAAGTATGGCATGGTTGAATGCAAACCATTGGATACACCCCTTGATCAGAATGTCAAGCTAGACATTAGCACTGGAGCTGAAATTCAGGATGTGACTATGTACAGGCAGATGGTTGGAAGTCTGATCTACTTGACCATCACTAGGCCAGATTTTAGTTATGCAGTTGGGCTCATAAGTCAGTTTATGCAGAAGCCCAGGAAGCCACATTTGGATGCTGTTAGGCAGATTATGAGATATGTTAAGTCCACTGTAGATTATGGGCTGTTCTATATGAGAGATAAGCTCTTGAAACTAGTTGGATACACAGATGCGGATTGGACAGGATGCTCATATGATTGCAGATCTTTGAGTGGTTATGCTTTTGGCCTTGGAAGTGGCATGATCAACTCGAGCAGCAAGAAGCAACCAACGGTTGCATTGTCTAGCACTGAGGCAGAGTACAGGGGTGCTGCATTGGCAGCATGTGAGTTTTCATGGCTGCTCAAGCTTATGGTTGATTTGGATATTCAGGTGGATGCTCCAGTGACCTTATTATGTGACAATCTCAGTAGTGTACTCCTGGCAACGAATCCAGTATACCATGCCAGGACAAAACACATAGAGGTACACTACCATTTTATCAGAGAGATGGTTCTTGCAGGGAGAGTAGATCTTATGCATGTGAAGACTAATGAACAGGTTGCAGATATCTTTACCAAGTCTTTGGGTAAAGATAAGTTTAGTAGTTTCAGACAACTACTTGGAGTTCATCGGATGATTTGAGCTTGAGGGGGAGTGTTAGAATATCAAGCTCCCATTACTCTCCTATCAGTATGTATGACCGACATTAACTGTGTCCAGCTATATCAACAAGTGTGGGACATTAAATAAGTTGGTGGTCTTAGAACCAGTGTGAATGGTCCTACGGACCTTAGTACTATTGTATACACTTATGTTATGTTAGTAGTCTATGAAATAATGGAATATGATGAACGACCTGAAGGTCAGGTTGCTGCTCCATTACATTGTCTCTCTCCCTCTCTCTTTTAACATGTATTATGTTTCCTTCATTGATCATCATACTTGCAAAGTATGGGTTTACTTTATGCATGAGAAAAGTGAGTTTTTTTTTTTGCTTTTTTACAACAAAATAGTATATAGAAGTAGTATACATGTAGATATACTCTACAGTAAAATGGAGTTGTTGATGAGTGAAAAAATAGACATATTGTAAAGGTGGCTTTTGCATTAACATAAATAAGAGACTTGCCTCATTACTATTGGACTAAAGCACTATACATTATAAATAGGAAACCCTTTTTTGTTGTACATGGTATGACATCTGAATAGAAGTTTATGGGTAGAAAGCTAAATCTATCCCATCTAAAAGTATTTGGATGTATTGCTTATGTGCATATTCCTACTGAGTTGCATAGTAAATTTGATCGTAAAGTAGAAAAATGTGTAATTTTTTAAATATTCTCTTAAGTAGAATGGATATAGATGTTATAATCCTGTTAGACATGAGCTCAAAGTTAGCAAGAATATTGTTTTTGATGAAATAAGTAGCTACTATAGTAATGTGCAAAATACAGTTAGGGTTGATGAGCATGAGAGTGTGGCTATATAGAAAATAGGTTAGCAATCACAGACCTTGAGTAGACCATAAGAGTATCCTAGTCATGGTTCTGTTAATAGACCTTGGAGTTAGCAAGAATGTTGTTTTTAATAAAATAAGTAGTTGGTATAGTAATGTGTAGAATGAGTTGTTTGAAGTTGATGAGCATGTGTAGATCCAAATCCATGTAGGTCAAGTAGAGTAAGAAAGCCAACGTAGCGATTGACATATGATAACTATGTAGCTCATCACTATACATACATGGCTAAGGTTGTGCAAGATGTGGCTAAGATTGACATATGATAACTATGTAGCTCATCACTATGCATACATGGCTAAGGTTGTGCAAGATGTGAAACCCACTTGTTTTGAGGATGTAGTAAGTAATAAGTATTGGGATCATGCTATGGATGAAGAAATTGTTGTACTTATGGATAATGATATATGAGAGTTGGTGCCCTTACCTGAAGGCAAGAAAGTTATTGGCTACAAATGGGTTTACAAGATCAAGCATGAGTTAGATGAACCTATTTAGCTTTATAAAAGGCACGATTGGTTGCCAAAGGGTATGCACAGACTCTGGTATTGATTATGATAAGACCTTTGATCAAGTAGCTAAAATCTCTATGATAAGGACTATCATAGTAGTGGCCACATTCAAAAGGTTAGACCACGCATCAAATGGATGCTAGGAATGCCTTCTTGCAAGGGGAGTTATAAGAAGAAGTTTATGTGGAGAAGCTAGCTAGTTATGTGAATGAGAATCATCCAACCGTGTGTACATATGTTGTGGTACTTTCATATTAGTCTTTTATCATGCTGTAGACTTGGTTCTTTTGTGTGGAAGAAAATGAAATAAGAAGAAGAAGATTTCAGCCCTATTTCTCTATGTGCTTAAGTCTCCATTGCCTTTGTGAGTGTATGCTCTTGGGTATTTCATCTCTCTCTCCTCTTGTCTTTCTTTAAAATTTCCCTTTAGGGCTTTCCCACTGTGATTTTTTGCATATTAGGTCATTTTGGTCTTCATTTTAGACTTGTAATAAGTGATCCTTATAGCAATTTTTACGTATGCTATAGTTTTGATTGTGTCGACCATTTATAGGTATAGAGACCAAAGGCATCTATGTACACATTGTAGATTATAATTATTGTTGTGCAGTCAATGAAAATGGCTATTTGTTTAGTGGTGGTGCACCTCGTATCAACTTTCTTGCAAGTTACAGTTTAGTTCTGGTACACCTGGTACCAGCTTTCTCGCAAGTTACAGCTTAGTTGTGGTGCACCTGCTGGTAACATCTTGCTTGCAAGTTACACTTTTTTGCAAGTTGTTTGTTTCATCAAAATATCTGACAACTTCAACCAGATGATCAATGAGAAGTTTGATAAGAATAATTATCTTGCATGAAAGTTTAAGATGATGATTTTTTTGAAGGACAAAGGTATTTCAAATTACATTGAAGGAGACATGGTAGTGGCACCCAAAGTTCCTGGCACAAAATGCTATGGAAAAATAGATAAAAGCTAAGAAAGATTGGGAGTAAACACAGAGTAAAGTCATATATTGGCAATGTATTAGTATCACAGATAGCGTGATGGGCTATTTGCAAGAATGTTATACCCCTGCTATTGCATGGAAGAATCTAACAAGATTGTTTGAAGTAAACACAAAAGCCAGAAAGCTATAGCTCAAGTTAGAACCAAAGCAAGTGAATAGAGAGAACCTTTCTATTAATGATTATGCCTTAAAGATCAAGAGTATTGTGAAAGCTCTTGGATCTATTAGTGTAGTAGTTGATGATGATGTTGTTATGTGTGCATACTTAGATGGACTTGGAGATAAATACAAGAGCTTCAAGTCATCTATGAATGCGAGGGATGATATCCCTAATTTTGTAGACTTGATTTCTATGCTGATACTTGAGGAGAAGAATCTTGGCTTGGATTCCTCTTCCTCTTAGAGCAAAAATAGGTTTGAATAGGTGATTCACTCTACTAGCAAAGCTAGAGACTGTGGTAGAGGCTGAGGTACTAATCGTGATCAAAGTTATAATGCCCATCAAAATAGAGAAGGATAGTCCCTAGGAAGGGGGAGTCAAAGAGGACAAGTTACATTTTCTAATAGGCGACATAATTTTCTTAATAATAGAGGGTGTGGAAATTATGATTAGAAAGGTCACACTTCCAAAACTTGCTTCAAAAAGAAGTTTGAAATTAGAAATGAAAAAAAGAAGAAGGCAATTATGCATTCAGCAGTAGAAACAATGATAATAAAAGTGAACAGTTGTTTGTTATGCAACACTTTGTGAATACTGTGATTGCCGATGGCTCAACAAAGAATGATGTATGGTATGCAAACTCATGTTCCTCTAACCACATGAATTCTCATGCAGAGTGGTTTAGAGAGATGTGTAGTCCAAAGTCTCTAGGCTGTATGGAGACAAGACATGATACAACTCATCCCATTACTCATATTGGAAATGTTCCTTTGAGTATGGAGGATGGTGAAAATAAGTACTTGGTTTATATGTTACATGTACCAAATATTACAAAAAAATTAGTTTCTGTTGGTCAAATGGTAGAACAAGGATTGCAGGTTCAGTTCACATCTTATACTTGTTATGTAGAAGATCTAAAAAATAATTGTAAGTTGATTGCAAAAGAAAAACCTGCTAGGAGTTTGTTTACTATTGATATAAGTCTACTTGAAATGGAGGCTACCATGTTTGCACAAGGTTCAAGTGTTGTGGTTGATATTGAAATTTGACATAAGAGATTTGGTCATGTGAATGCCCAACAGCTAAAAGACATGTAGCCAAAAAAGATTGTGGATGGCTTGTCTAAATTTAGAGTTGATGGGATGCATAAAGTGTTGAAAAACATAGGATCTAGAGCATGGTAGATGCTATGGTGGATGGAAGATGAAGATCAAATTCATGATGACATAGACAAAGACTTGATCTATTACACAAGTGAATTAGGTTCCAAGATTGAGACTTGGACTCATAAACACAATATTGTGTATAAGACTAACAATGACCAAGACACCAACGAAAAGAGGAAAGCATCATGATATTGCATTCATCTCATATGAAAATGACAAGCAAGTACAATGTTAGCACCAATCCACAAAAGTTTCTAGTCCTTCAAAAAAACCAATGTCTCCCAACAACCAAGAACCTTTGTCACCCAAGCAAAAATAGAATATCTAGCAACAACAACCTAGTGCAGCTCCTCACTTCACTAAAAAGGATCCACAAGGGATAGCTAAGAAAACATTATAGGATCAAGAACCTCCCTTTCAGAGTGTTGTCAAGAAAAAAATTGGAAATTTAAAGATTGAAACTACTTCTAATCAATCTGTGGATCCCAATGTGCAATCATCTTTGATTGACACGATTGACCAATCAACTACTTCAAAAGTTACTACTTCTGATTTTGAGGTAGAACCCACATAGTCCCAACCTTTGGCTAACCTTTCGTTTGAGCTAAGGAACAAGCCTCTAGTACTTCAGTCTCACAATAGAATACTAACTCTAGCCCAAAGAGCACAATGAATCCCATAATTCACAAATCTTGTTCTTTTTTACTAGAACCTCTAGTGCATCTAAAGCCAGTTAAGAGATCTTTCATGGAGGCTTTAAAAAATATGGAGCAACAAAAGGATTAATCCAAGGTTACAAGTTTCAGGAAATTACATGAAATACTATTAACTTCACTCACTCATACATATATTTATGTTGACATTGGAATTCCGATTGGCGAGGATGAAAAGCTCTTAGAAAGGCCTCTAACATGGTCAGAGAAATCACAAATTTATTGGTGTTATCTATCTATTGTGGGAGAATTCATGAAGAAATGACCAAAGTAAAGCAAGAGAAGCATTGCTTGATTCTTTTGTTCCACCCAGTGGTTGAAAAAAACCTAGGTGTAGTGTAATTGCACCTTCAATTTTAAGATTTCACCTAAATTTTTTTATTTTGAAGGTTCAGTCTACCTTAGAGTTTCTTATAGTTAAATAATTTTTATGTTCTTATTGTGGAAATTTGGGTTTTTTAGTGTGTATGGAGTTCACATAAATAAATAATTTATAGATTATTTTAAAATAATTAGTTTTTGTGTATGTGTGTGTGTGTGTGTGTGTGTGTGTGTGTGTGTGTGTGTACATAATATCATTAACATTAAGAGTCAAGAGTACAAAAATGTTATAACTTATTAGAATGCAAATGTTACATTCTAAAAAAAGAGAACTACAAGTATAAAAACCACAATTTGCTGCCTAGAGGCTCAAATTGAAAATTGCAATCTTATCTTTTCAATTTCTCTATTCTTTGACTCTCACAAGTCACAACTCACAAGCAAGTACATGTCCTCCTCGACTCGATTCTCGAGCTCAAACTTTGGTATGTAGTTGCCTCTCTCTTTCTCCCCCTTGTGTGTCTATGGTTGGCGTTGCTATAGAATTTGAAGGTGGAGAATGATACTTGAATCAATAGTTGTTGTCTACAGGGATACTTGAAGCATGTTTTCTCAAGCTCAAACTTTGGTATGTAGTTGCCTCTCTCTTTCTCCCCCTTGTGTGTCTATGTTTGGCATTGCTATAGAATGTGAAGGTGGAGAATGATACTTAAATCAATAATACTTGAACCAATAGTTGTTGTCTAGAGAGAGAGAGAGATCATGATTCACATCGCATCTGTTACATATACACATCGCACCACTTTATCACAACCGACAGTTGTTCCCCTATCACAGCCGACATTTGTTCCCCTTTTGTAGCCATTATCTAGAGTACCAGAGCTACATACGCACATACACATACACGACACTTATCACACTCACAGCACCGTATTTTCAATTTCCAGTTTTTAGCTTTTCATTCAACACTTTTATTTTGGATAGTTGAACCTCATCAGTTGTATCACAGTTTGTCTCATAGGCCAGTTTTGGTCTTTAGAAGACGTTAATATAACTTTCTTTCTTTCTTTCTTTCTTTCTCTCTCTTACAACTTGTCGAGTCATGAGTCCTCGTGACTCCCCACTTGTGATTTGTATTATTGAGATTTAATTGACCAATGATGACTCACGAGTCGTAGACTCATGATGCAACCTAATAGGCACTGACCAGTTCCATGTTCCAATGGCTAAATTGCAGTTGAGTATGCTTTCTTCTATTAATGTATTGCATAAAGTTTGCTTTCATGAAAATCAAGAAGCCATGGTTGGAACTTGGCACAACCATGGCCATTGTAATCTCCCTCCTGAGTCATTTACTATTTTGATGGGTGGCACACACACACACACATATATATATAGAGAGAGAGAGAGATCGTGCTGTGGCTTGTGGGTAGGGTGCAATGTTGCATGCAAGCTTTGAACTAGGCACAAAGTCGAAATACATCTCTCTCTCTCTCTCTCTCTCTCTGTGTCATTTTGGATGAAATATTTTTAAATTTAATTGTTTGATTTTGAAAAAGAATTTCTCTATTTTTATGAAAAATAAGGAGGATTCGAATTTTGTGCACATTGCAAAGACGCCTATAAACTTGCAAAGAGGATTGGTCATCAAACACAGAAAGATTTTATTTTGTTTTTTATTTAGATAATGCATTATAAGTAATATATATTCATTAAATTTTATTTGATAGGTTTTATTTTTTTTAAGGAAGACCTTCAAACACTACATTTTACAAGCTAGTTGTGACCTCAAGATGCGACTTTCAATTTTATATTAGTTTTACATTTCAACTATTGGGTAAGACTTTCCAATGGCTTCAAGATTGTCTAAACAAAGGACTTTACTTGGCTTGCCTGGTTTTTCAAAGAATATTGTAGTCATTATAAAGATAAAGGAAAGAAAAAACTAGAAAATGTGGTTAGTGATGAGAAAGAAGATGAAGTTGAATTACAAGACCTTGGAATCAATGACGCTAATCATCGTAAAAGAGCTAGGTTGCTTTGGAATGAAAAATGGAAATTGGAGTTTGAATGGCTTGATTTTGAGAAAAACCAAGCAAGAAATTTTTGTAAAATTTATAAGGAAGATAAACATTGTAAAAATGAATTTGGAACCATAGGGGATATTAATATTCAGCATATTTAGTGAATCATGCCCAATCCAAGAGACACCAACAGTCGGCATGGGCATTGTATAGTGGAAAAAAAAGCTTTGAAATGGGAGTATCTAAACATTTTGAGGTTGTAGACAATACCATGAAAATTTTCTTTTGAGTTGCTTACTTTGTAGAACAAAATGACCTTGCTTTTATAAAATTTGTCCCTACCCTTGACCCTCTTAGGGAGTGTAAGACCCTAAATATTCCACATAACATGTGTAATAATGATAAATCTTGTGCCACCTTTGTTCAGTACATAGGAAAGGAACTTGAGGAAAGTTACATGACATATGTTAGGCAATCACCTTATTATGGTATCATGATAGATGAATCAACCGACATATTGATGGAGGAGCACTTAATTGTTTATGTTTCTTACGTAAAAAATCATGAACCAAAGTCTCATTTTTAGACCTCTTAGAGGTTGGTGATCAAACTTCTAGTGGACTTTTTGCCTCATTGAAAAATTTACTATTAGAGCATAACCTTGATGATAAAAAATTGGTTAGGTTTGGTCATGATGGTGCTTCAGTTATGATCGGTAAAAAAGGTGGGGTTGTAAGAAGGTTAAAGGATACATGTGCATTTCTAGCAATTATACATTGTGTTGCACATCGCACACTAACCTTCCTGCTAGTAAGGCAGTTGCAAAAATTTCATATGCAAAACATGTAGATTCCACTTTGAATGAAATTGCAACTCTTTTCAAGAATAGTAATGCTCGAATAAAAAATCTTAAGGTTTTACAACAAGAGTTTGACTTGCCTTTTCTTAAGCTTGATATAATACACTCAATTCATTGGTTAAGTAGACATAAAGTCCTTTGCAAGTTTTGTGATTTTCTTGAACCATTGCTCGAGTATTTTAAAGTAGAAAATAGTTCAATTTTTGCTAAAGTTTCCTCATTTGAATTCATATATGTTGTACATTTCTTAGGAGATCTATTCTCTCATTTAATAAGCCTAACTTTTCCAAAAAACATGTGTAGATGTCACTGCAATCCTTGGCATAGCAAATGTAGAAATAGTAGCAATGGAGTTAGAGTTTATCATGACATCTTGCTTGGAACTTAATGTCCTAGAGTTAGATAGTTGTGGATATCCCATTATTCCTAACTATGGACCCTCAAATCGTCTTCTATATGAGTTGAGATCTTCCATAAGAGGTAAGTATAGGAGCATTAAGCTTATGTGTGATCAAAGTGGATTTGACCTTGAGAAGGCAGCAGCTTTTTAGAAGACCTTCACTAATGTTATAGGGAACCTGAGAAAAGTTTTAATGCTAGCTCAATCCTAGGTCACTTAAAACTATTGTCTCCATCATGTTGTCCTCCTACAAAAGAATTTAGAAAGGAACTAAAGAATTATGGAGGTGATGAAATAGAAGATATCATAAAATTCTATGGGGTAGATAAAACTTTAAAAGGGGGCATGTTTTTGAAAGAATTATTGATCCTACTTGTGCGAGAAAAGAGTTTCAAATCTTTAAATTTCAAGCATTCAATGAATGGAAAGGATGGAAATTTAAAAACACATGGTGCTATATTAGTAATAATGAAGCTTTGAGAGAGAAATATGGATTATTATTAAAGCTTGCCCAAGTAGCCTTAGTACGATGTTGTAGCATTGCTATTTGTGAGCGTGGCTTTAGCATCCAAAATGTGATTATGAGCAAATTGAGAAATTCTCTTACCACTAAAAGTACATGTACTACAATGAGAATTTCTATTGAAGGTCCTCCAATGTCTGAGTTTGAATTTGATAAAGCAATTACATTATGGTGCAATGATGTGAAATCTTCAAGGCATGCTCACATCTGTGATATTGATTAAAATGTAAGCTCTATAACCTTAGAAATAAGAATTATAATCCATTTATTGATTCACAATTTGTGTAAGCTAGTTTGGTGTTCTTTTGGATTCTCAAGTCTAGGTGAAGATATAAAGATGAAAAGAAAATGAAGATACATAAGAATCAAAGAGCTTTTTCCTTGATATTGTGATGAAGCCATTGTTGTAGTGAGAGTGTGCCATATTTAAAGAGCCATGGATGTTGTATAAGTTCATGACTTATAAGTCACAAAGCCAAATGAAAGCCCTTTTGTAATATTCTTTTGGTCTCCCCAAAATGATACAATGAAGACTTCCTTTGGAAGTTTTCTCGTTGCTATGTTTCAATATCATTGCAATTTGCATTTTGCTTTGTCTTTTATAAAACTTTTGAAGACCTAATGAATAAGTTTTCGAAGTGTTAAAATTTGGGTTGGCCTTAACCTACCTCTAATTTTATCAAGGAAAAATTATTTCACCTAATTCTTTGGATTGAAATCTATAGGTTTGCTACTTTAAAGGTTTTAGAAGCCTCGGGAAAATAGTTCTTTTCGAGCTCTGGTTCCATCCAAAGTAGTGCATGGCAAGAAGTTTTAGGTTTAGCTGCAAGGTATGGCAACAGGCTAATGACTATTGCTGAACACAAAAATGTACTCTAGACTTCCATGCATGATCTGGCATATGTAGCATCTGCATCTCTAAGAGTGCTTGCAACTGTCCACTGTGTCAACATTTCTAAACTTACTGAAATAGATCCCCTATGTGACAAAATCATTTCAAAAGGAAGAGCTACACATTGCAAGTCGATTGGGACAAAGCAACATGATGATTGATGCCATTAGATATATTTTCTACTTCACACACGACCCACAACTTCTTGATGGCCATGCTTCATTATAGTACAATCCAAACTTCTTTGATTGATTTATCCTAAGCATGCATGACACAACACATCATCTTTCCTGTGCTTCTAGTGCCACACAAAATAAGTTTTCATCCCATAAAACTTATTTTGTGGCTAAAAGCAGTGATGTACATAAAACTTCTACTAACACTGACATTGTGGCTAAAAGCAGTGTGCTTGAAATCCCAAACCCTAAGGCCACAGCTACTAACATCCCTACTAAACCCACGCCACAAGTTCGAGCAAGTTGAGCCAATTGAACCCTAATATGCTCCAAAAGAGGCTACTCAGACTAACCTCCAGATCATCCCTACTAAACATGTCCCTCCTTCTGGCACCCATCATTTGCTTATTTGTCAACCAATCAACATCATGGCTGTTCATTTGGCCAATAAACTCAATTCCTTTGAAATAGAATGGCTACTTCAATTTGATGCCATATTCACTACTTATGCCAAGCTATTTGCAACAATAATCGATTTAGGTCTTATTGATGATAAGATGATACAAGTTACTTCCAAATGGCATCCCACTTGGGAAGAGAGTGAACACCTCTATCAAAAAAGCCTCTTGATTAAAGATGAATATGCTAAAACTCTTCCTCAAAAGTAATTGAAGTCATATCAACTTATTCCCTCTTATGATTGTGTGAGACCAAACTCAAAGACCACTTAGCACTTGATGAACTTGAGCAAAATTGCAATTCCTCAAGGAGTCCTCAAGTCCATTCTTGCGGAAATGGTTTTCTCATCAACTTGAGATTACTCATGATGGCAAACGTCTTATGACAATAGCAGAGTAGTGTCGTATGGTTATTATGCTTCAATATGATCCAACCTATTATGAGACTACTTCCTTGCATTCTATCATCTTGGCTCGACATCGGGACTCGCCACAAAATTTGAGATACCATCCATTGCTTAATAAGATTCTGGCTGAAGAGGAATTGCATATAGCTAGTCGCTTTGCTAGACCATCCTTGCTTGATGATCTGATTACTTACATTTATGGACTAGCTATGAAACCAATTGACCTAGATGCTTTTGCTGGGTTGGAGTACAATCCAAATTTTTATGACTAGTGGATCCTAGAAACTAAAAAATACAGAACTTTGTATATAACTAACCTTTTTCTCTCATTGTATATATGTTTCTTTTTCTACACTGACAAGAGCTAAAGACTCTTTGACTTTTGAAACAACGTTGTATCCTCTATAGGGGCTCGAGTAAGTTACTCATGAATATATGTGTGCATCATGTGGGTTCAAAATAAGGTATTTTTAAAATACTATTTTTATATATTTTTTGCATACAGAAGAGTGTAATATAAAGGGATTATTTACAGATTAAATATAAAATGGTTATGTTTTACTCAAGAAAATTTTACAGATAAGGATATTTATAAATAGGCCTTGAACGCATGTGATGTAGAGGATTCATATATAGTAACTTCCCCGAGTATAGGGGCAAGACCAAGGTGAGATAGCAATGCAATGCACTTCATGTTTTAAGCCAACATGATCAATCGTAGAATCTTTCTTTGAAGATTCCAAGATATGAAAACATCATGACAACCAAATTATCTAAGAAACTCTCACATAGACAAAGACATTTGAGTGCCATCAATATCGGCATCCCAATTTTTTCATCCATCACATCCCTTGACTACAACATAATATGGAATCTTTCTTTGAAGATTCCAAGATATGGAAACATCATGATAACCAAATCATCTAAGAGACTCTCACACAAACAAAGACATCTAAGTGCCATCGATACCGACATCCCAATTTCTTCATCCATCACATCCCTTGACTACAACATACAATGGTCGTCTACTTCTTGAGGGGAAGCCATGCTTACTTTATTAATACTACAAGTCTTCATCACCTAATACTAGTTCTTCTTCAATAACTCTGTATCAACAATGAGGTAAGGTGCTTTGGTTCAAGGCTCAATCTTCCATTTCCATGTGTACATTGTGGTGCACAATTCCATTCTTTGAGCCAAGTCTACTACTCTCAATTAGCTTTTAGATCTCTCATAATTCCACTTTGATTTTGTAAGGCTGCTAGCTGACACTATATTATTCAATGAGTGTAGACAAAAAAACAAAAAAGAGAGATACAAAATGAAAAAAAGGAAATACAAAATCAAGCAAGAGAAAAAAGGAAATGAAAATGATATATGCACTACATCACACCTAGGGGTCCTTAAGTTAGGCGCATCTAGTGCCGCCACCTATTTCCGCATTAATGACTTAAACATGGCCACCTTATGGGTGGGATAAACTTGGGAAAAAATATTGATCGTGTATGCCACTTTGAATTGCTTAAGAAAGGCATCCAAATCCTTGTCTGATGAGCTTGCAAACTTTGGGAATGGAACCTGTGCATGATTAGCCATCCAAGTACTAAAACTGTAATACCACAAGGAAAAATGGGTAAAACCACTTCTTGGGCTGTGGAGTGGACTATTTTTTCATCATTGAGGAATGAAGTGCACTTAGGAGACAGAAATCGTCACTACTGCTCATGTCTAAGTCACTGTGATATCACAGACTAGATGTCTTTTGGTGGATCTTACCAATACATGTGCATGCAGATTGATGCTCGTGAAAAATACTAGTGTGGTTGCCATTTGTGATCGGGTCTAAGCTTTGAATGTGGTCGTGAGGTGCAAATTGGTTGCAGCAGCCTTGTGGGAAGACAAAGCCTTATTATACCCATACTCGACACAAGGGTATGCTAACATTTCAAAGTTAACAATTGCACATATCGATATAGTTATCAACTACTATTCATTGTGTAAAAAAACAGTGAATTACCAAAAATAATGCTCACATATTCCATCAAATGTGTATAAGGGTCTAATAAAAAACATTGGGACACAGAATACATCTCAAAAGAAAACTAAACGGCAATACATATCAATGGATTGGGCTGACTCGACTACACTCACGGTGTTATACTTTGGTGGAAGATTATGAGGAAATCATAAGATTATACTTTGACTTAGCTACTCTCATAGCGCTTTACTCAAGACCCAAATATCATGTTGAAGGAGGAAGTAAATAGAAGACATATGGGTGCGAAATCAAGAGGAGAGAGATGAGCATGGAGTAACCAAGGGAGAGTCCATGTAATGATGACCTGAGAAGAAGGACAAGGAGGAGAAGACCATAGCACCCTCGGCTTGCAATTCCCGTGCTATCATAAAGTCCATTTGATATAATTCTCGACTAATCTTCCACCTTGTATTATTGTGTTGTTTTCATTAGAATTGATGGCCCCCTTTAGCCACCTTCCCATTATGACAATTTTAGGTTTCTATTTAGGCTATTCTGTGCCTAACAACAAGGTTTGCCATGTGTGAAGTACGTCTTGGTTAAGGATTGTTAACCCCAATTCGAGATGGCGAAAAAAGGAAGGAAAAAGTAGAAGAAAAAAAACATGGAAAAAGAGTGAAGACACGCAGGCGACCTCCAAAGCTAAGCCGAGGTAAAAAGTGCAATTTTAAATGAAAGGCGCCTCAAAAAACTTGAAAAACTCTTGTAAAAGAGTGCCAGGCTCCCTCCTGTACCAATTGTAAAATATTAGAAGGGTGTAGGCTAGAGGCATAAGGCTGGAAGAGGGAAATGGAAAAAGGACCTTGCCACAATGGCCGGTCATGTAAAAAAGGGATGCATGGGTGTCCATGGGATTTTAGGGTTTGTATATATAAAGTTCAAAAAGTGAATGAGAGCTCATTCTTTGGTGTGTGGCTAACAAGAGCTCTCTTCTTCTTCTCTTCTCCTCATCTTCTTGCTTGTGTGTGCTCTTAAGAGAGGGAGTGTGAGAGTGTGAGCGAGTTGAGTGTGTGAGAGTGGGGGATCAAGAGGGTGAAGCTCTTCGCCATCTCCTCTTCTCTTCTTCTCTTCTCTTCTCTTTTCTCGCGTGCGCGGCTATGGAGGATGGAGCTTGGAGATGGAGGAGGCTTGAGGAGGCTTGAGTATCAGCATCAAGGTAAGCTCACTACACTCATAGGATTGACGGCGTGTCGGCTAGGTGAGAGATAGCCATTAGAGCTCGCTTGAAACGCTTGAAGCAATAAGCAGTCCGTGGGTCTTGGCGGTTGAGTGTGAGCTCCCACTACATTTTTGGTTCCATTACCGAGACCAACGGATTCAATCTTGAGCATTTGCGCGCCTCATATCGAGCATCGAAGTAAGAAATTCATCCCCAAAACAGAGCTTGAGATAGATAGGAAGTTTGGGTGTTTTTGATCTTCAAAACAAGTAAGCATTTTGGGATATTTTGTTTGTTTGATGACTGGGAAACATGGAGAAATTATTTCAGTTTTTTGCTTTTGCTTCTTGTTGCATTTAGCGTAGGTTAGGATTAGGAAATCGCACCGGAGAAGGGTAGGGTTTACTATTGCAAAACAGGGCAAAACAGGGCAAAAATCATGCAAAAAATGGTAAAAATCTCGCTGTGATGCCTAAGATCGGCAAGTGAGTGATTGGGGGCATCAACACCATACCCAGGAAGGGGTATAAGGGTCAAGAGGCCAAGGGACAGCTCATTTGTGACCATTTCACAGAGAGAGAGAGAGAGAGAGAGAGAGAGAGCCATCGCATGATTCGATCCGATCTCACCATCGACGAGCCTACCACTCTATTCAGGTATATGAATCCCTTCCCCTATCCCCCTAGATCGGATCTGGAGGTTTATGCTTGCTATGATTAATTAAATCGCAAAAATCGAGCAAAATCGACCTCTTGCTGTTGTCCTCACGCCGTGTTTGGCCCGTCCGAGTGGTCGCTTCTGGGCCGAGTCCCAGAATCGGCCCTCAACCCTCTTTCGTTCGGCCCACTCGGCCCGAAACACTAATCGGCCCTCGGCCCATGTACCTCGGCCCGTCTGAGTGACCTCGTCCGAATTGACCATTCGGCCCGTCCGAGCCAACCTGTCCGAGCGACTTTATTCGAGTTTGCGCCTCGGCCCGTCCGAGTCTACCCTGTCTGAGTCATGAATTCAGCCCTCGGCCCATGTACCTCGGCCCATCCGAGTGACCCACTCGAACCCTGCAATTTGGACCAACTGGGTTGAGTATAAATTTTAATCAAATTCTCAGAAATTTGACCTGACCCGGCTAGAGCTCAGCAGCGCAGACTATTAAAAGTCCTTTTGATGCTCAGAACTTGATTCTGGCACAGGAATAGACGAAATCGTAGGGAGCACCCGCTTAGCAGCAGCAGCAAGATCCAGAGACCTAGACTCAAAGCGCGGAGGAGTTAAAACTTGATTGGCCAAAAGCAAACGAGGCAACATATTAGAAAAACCTTGAACCCTGTCAAGGCAGCCAAAAAATTGACCAACAAGCCTATCAAGCCCGAAACAAAGCAAGAGTGCGTAAGACGCTTTGAGATTGTTTCCTGCATTGACCTTGAATTTCCACACTTGAATGCACTTAAGGAAATTGAAAGTCAGATCGAGCACAAGTGCACGAGAAGCGATACACACACTGAGTGACCATAAATTGAGGATTGTATTCAATAACTGAAGGAACTCACTCAGATAAACCACTCAAGGAACCCACCAATAGGAGAGGACCCAAGACGTAGACAAACCATCAATGCGCGAAGTAGGACCAAGCAGGTGGCGTCAACGACATGGATTTGACAAATCTACTCAATCTGATCGACAGCTTGGTGGAGCACGACAATGCGACTATGGCAGAAGAAGGCTCAGACCCTAGGTCTAATGAGGAACTAGACTTTAACGTCTTTCCAGAGGCCATTCAGCAGCAGCTGGTCAGCAGCTACGATGCACACGCCCGATACGAGCACCGTGGCAGGATGGCAGATGCTATTATCGCAGACCTAGAGGAAGAGAGAAAACTAGCCCACAAGGCTTTGCAAAGCATAGTCGAATACAATAGGGACCAGCAGGCTAGGAGCCAAAGGCAAAGCACGGAGTTGCGTGAGGTACAGTGAGTACTAAACTTAGCAGGTAGAAGCCAAACAGATCGCGAGAGAGCCCTAGAAGGAGACTTGACGTTGAGCGAGCTTCTCATGAAGCGACTGCTAAATAACACGGCAGCCCTAGTGACATTGCTGCTCATCGCAGGATTAGGAGCGAACCAAGGCTCAAAGAGCTAGTCTAAAATCCCTATTGTTGCCAAGCAACTCAACAAATACCAACCCCACGACGATCCATATAGCTTTGTAGAGCAATTCGAGCAAGTCTGCAAAGCCAACGGCCTAACTCAACGCTCTCAAGTGTTCAGGCTCTGCTTAGGTGACAAGGGAAGGACTTGGTATACAAGCCTAGATGCCGCAGAACGAGCCAACTTCAGTGGCCTCAAGGATCTCTTCATTAAGAGATTTGCTGAGCTTGAATACTCCGATAATCTGCTAGTACGCTTGATGAACATCAAGCAGAAAGAGAAGGAGGACATTCGCGACTACGTAACCCATGTGAGGAGTCTGTTCAAGAGAATCCCTATGGGCGAGCGACCGATTGAAAGAGCAGTTTTGACTGTATTCATCCGTGGAATTCGAGACGAGGAGTTATATAAGGCTTTGGCAGGCAATTCGATCTTGTAGCGAGATGCGCTAGCTAGAGTGTTTGAGGAAGCCATCAGAGTCGATGATCAGTTGAAAGAGCGAAGCTCTAGGAGCTCGAACCTAGAAGAGACCAACTCGCGAAGCTCAGAGAGAGCATCAGCCTATAGTGAGAGATCAGTCTCATCATCCCAAGATAAGGGGAAGGCCACCGAGATGAACCAAGACTTGGCTGATGTAAAGATGGAGTTAGCAAGGTTGCAAGACATGTTGAGATCACCAATGCTCCCACACGTCCAATGCGTGTACTGTGGCGAAAACCACTTGCCAGCCGAGTGTCAAGACCTTGCGCTAACTGCGGTAGGTTCGGTCATGATGTCGCGCATTGTAGATTACCAAGAAGACTTCCATACTCACAACCCTATGGCCAGCCTTACCTAGCAAATAGGCCGCAGCCATTCTTCGAAAGGGGAGCCCCATTGGCCCTTCCTGCGCCTAACGACATTAAGCCAGTTGTTCCTAGGATGGACATAAACCCTACTTGCATACCCAGGCCACCTGGTCCTTACGTGACCCATCCACTGAGCGATGTTCCAGTCCACTACGTGGAAGAACCAAATGAGAAAGAAACTTACATATGCTCTTACGTCTCGCATGACGATGAGGGCAACGCTATCCTCATGGATTATCGCCCCGTACCGGTGATGGCATTAGGAAGAGGACAAGGCAGAGGCCTAGGAAGGAGATGCAGGATCCAATCACCTGTTGGACTTGTGGTCACCCAGGTCATGTCTCATCACGCTGCCCTAAAAGGGAGCAACAAAACATAGACAAGGCTAACCAAAGGTGTGCTGAGTGCGGAATCACTCATCTCTTCGTCGATTGCCCAAAGAAAAAGCCGTCTTCTAGCTCAGGCAACGTACCATTTGTCCCATTGGGGCTATTTGGTGCATGACCCATGCCCAGATAAAGCAGGCCGGCATATCACTACCAGGACCTAGCAACCTTGACATAGCTTCAATAGGGAAGAAAAGTCACAGGCGGAAGAAGAAGAGGTCAAAAGCTAAAATCTCACTAAAAACGGAGAGTGCTATAACTCTGCCTATTGGAAAGAAGGTCTCTAACGTAGAGGCAGAGACTTCAGCCCCTAAGACGACCGAAAAGGCAAGTGCTAAGGTAGGGGAATACCTGCATCCGAAGTGACAGTTAGAGGCCATAGAAAAAGTGAAGGAATGGGTGAAGGAGGCTCAAGAGCATCTAAAAGACACTGAGCCCATCATAGAGGATGAGATTGATGATCTCTCCAGCATAAGCACGCCAGTCTCACCTCCTCAACCAAGGTCAAGAGAAGCAACTGCACCACAAGCAGTGCTGCTAAGGCCAAGCCTTGATGCTGCAGGGCCGTAGATCTATCACGGCCATTGGCCAAGACGGTCGAGGTTAGGAGAAAGACGTAGGAGAAAGACGAGCACCCAACGATCTCTTGACTATGTTGGTGACTACCCTTGTAACACTTAGCCTGGAAGATCTGCTTAGGCAGTATCCCACCCTATGGCAAGATCTTAAGCAGTGGGTTGAAGGGTCACGAGAGCAGGTCACGGCGGACCCTCATGACCATGATGCAGAGACGCAAATACCGAGTTTGACGTTGCACTCTATGCCTAAATCCTTACATATCAATGCCTTCTGGGGAGGTTCCGAGATGCATGCGGTCTTACCGGTTCTAGCCTTAGGCGATACAATGAGAAAGGGAATCGTGGACACGGGAGCTAGGGTTAGTGTGTTTAGCCATGTGGTGCTTCAAACTTGGGTAAACCCGCCTATCAAAATTGCTAGGTTTAATGTCACATTAGCAAATGGTATGAGAGTCAAGCCATTTGGGGTGCTTAAGAATTGGCCAGTGAAGATCGCAGGTGTCTGATTCTCTCTGGACTTTATAGTCATGAACGGAGTGGACTACGATATCCTATTAGGCCGACCCTGGATGCACAACACTAGAGTCATCGAAGATTGGGGTAACGGCTTGATCTTCCTTGGCAATAGAATAGATGCAGTAAGAATAGAGATGGACACTTGGAAGACCTCACCAGTTGACTTAAATGCCATCTTTGCTATGCTCAAGGGTAACACCTAGGTCAAGAAGTCCTATGGGTCCTTGACCAAGTATATCCCATGCCCAGAGGACGAGCGGGATTGAATGCACGTCCTTGCTACAATCAACCTGCCGTTCTCAGATCATGAGGCATATGAGCAAGCCATCAAAACAATCGGCAAGTCTAACGACACACCCTCCGTGCCAATCTGCATGATGGCAGGAACCCTTCATGGGAAACCTAAGCCTGTCAACTTCCAAGTCCCAATCAACAAAAGGGAACTCCAGGAGATACTGGAATACTTAACAGACAAGCTAGTTGGCAATCCAGCTGCAAACTTCAAACCATTCTAGGATCTCTTAGATGAATCCGTGGCAATGGAATATAGTGCATGACTTAAATCTCACGTATAACTGGGCTCTAGTTCCTGACCAACAACAAGAGATATACCAAGCCCTAGGAGATGACGAGCAGTCTGACGAAGAGGATTCTAACGAGAATACGAAGACTGCCAATCCTTCAGTGATGAAAGTGAGGGTGAGGTAGACACCGTGGAATACGACACTGAAGGACAAGAAATAGAGCAAATATGAGTAGACTCCAAGATGCAGAAAAAGAGTATCTTCACGATAGAGCGAGGAGTCATGCACATGGAATGTGATCGTGCCTGGTTGGAACACGTAGGGGCCATAGACCTTGAGCAAGTAGGCCTAGCCCAGCCAGGAACGAAATCAGTGCTTAGGACAGAGTCACTGTCCGAACTGCGCCCACCAGGGAGGACCACCTCTTCTAGCGAGGACGGGGAGTTCGACTCTGTGTCGAAGGTTAGTTCGGATAGTGATCCAGAAATCCCTATGCCGCCCATGGCTAGACGCACCAAGGGGGACCTACCCGTCCACTTGAGGTGTAGACGATTAAGGCAGAAAAAGACAAAACAACCTAGGGATACACGAACGGAAGAACAACGAAAACCGCAGGACCTCCCTAAACAATTTACGAAATTCCAAAAATGGGATAGGGTAGTAGTTCTATTAGGTGCCAAGCGTCAAGGGTAAATGAGCAAACCGATTGACCAGCCAGGGTCAAGGAGGTGAACCTAGCCCAGGAAGGGAAAACACCCCGACCATTCTTCATTGTCGATGACTTGACTGAGGAAGAAGAAACGAGTCTTGTCACTCTCTTACGAGAGTACATAGACGTGCTTGCTTGGTCCTTAGAAGAGCTTAAGGGGGTAGATCCGAGTGTCGTGACCCACAACATACCCATGACGCCAGCTGCAATGCCGGTCAAGCAGCGACCATACCCTATGAATCCAAAACACGCTCATATTGTCAAAGAGGAGATTGATAAGCTGATGAGAGCGGGATTCATTTACAAAATTGAACACACAGATTGGGTATCGCCCATAGTCATTGTGATGAAGAGGAATGGAAAAATCCGAGTGTGCATCAATTACAAGAAGGTGAACGCTGCTACTAAGAGGGACAACTATCCATTGTCATACACCGAGCACACGCTTGAGAGAGTGGCGGGCAAGGAAGCCTATAGTTTTCTGGACAGCTTCTCAGGGTACAACTAGGTGCAAGTGTATCCTATGGACAGGCACAAGACTGCCTTTGTCACTCAGTGGGGAGTCTTTGCTTACATAGTCATGCCCTTCGGGTTGACTAATGCCCCTACCGCCTTCCAACGCCTCATGTGCACCATCTTTAAAGACATGCTTCGCAAGGATTTGGAAGTCTTTGTCGACGACCTCTGTGTCCACTCGACCTGGATCGAACACTTAGACAAACTTCGTGTAGTCTTTGAGCGGTGTCGCTTATATCATCTCTCCTTGAACCCCTTAAAGTGCCAGTTTTGGGTAAAGCATGGATGCATCTTAGGGCATGTGGTGTCGAAGAATAGCATTGCCATTGACTTTTTGAAAGTCAAGATTATTGTTGACCTTCCATCCCCAATCAACTACAAGGGAGTTCAATGCTTCCTAGGCCATACGGGGTACTATCGGTGGTTTGTAAAGAACTATGCATTGATCGCCAGACCTTTGTACAAGCTACTGATCGTCTTCGAATGGACCGGGGCATGCCAACGAGCATATGAAGAGTTGAAAAAGGCTCTAAACCACAACACCAATTCTACGAGTGAGAGCGGAATTTTGGTGCCGATAAGTGCTTAAAAATAGCTAAAAATTACGAATATCAAGGGAAAAATATTCAACGTCGAAGGCGGCGGCTCGATCTAGGACGATTTTAAGCACCAAAGTGCTTTAAAGGCACCTGAGCGACACTTATTGATTTTTCATAATTTTTCAGACTATCGTGCAGGTTGACAAGAGTTACCGGCCAATGCGGGATACCGAGTCGAATGCCCGGGATTTTTCAAAGCTCAATTCGGAGTCCGGACGGGGAAATGGCCAATAAACCGGTCAAGATGCGAAGGGGTGGACAAAATTTGGCCAAAATGGGCAAGTGACCTTTGGGAGCCCAAATTTTAAATGTAGCATGAAATTTTTGATGAGAAGCATGAGCAAAAAACGTGGAGAGAGGAGGTGCCATCAACATCCGAAATTTGCGCCTCCTCCTTGATGGATCCATCATGCTGGCTGTGAGCAATCCCCTCTGTATGCTGGTCTTATTGCCGTGCTTCGCTTCTCCAATGGCGGTCTCTATGAAGAATTCTGATTTCAGTATTTCTCTCTCCTCCCTCTCTCTCTCCTAAGGGCAGATTCATGTGGTGAAGAAGAAGAATAATAATGGATGAGGGATGCTTGTCCAATGAAGACCGGATTGCTCCGTGGTTCAAGAGGAATGAAGATTGCTGATTATGGACTATCATGAGCATTAATGGTGGCTAGAAATCAGTCCCGAGATATGGCAAATAAAAACCCGCAACCTGCAAAGAATGGTAATCTCATTTTTACAAAGGAAATTGATGTTTTATGCAATTTGCTTCATGAATACTTGTTCCCATGGGATGATTATGCATTACAATGTTGCTTGCTATGAGTTTGATTAGTTTATGCTTAGAAAATCAAAAAATCATAAGTGTTGTGGATGAAATTAATGGTGTAAAACCCGTAAAATACGCGAAATATGGGAAAATTGGGTATTCTTGATATATTAATGGAAAATATAATAAGACATACCAACTAAATTTGTGTTTTTGCTGCAAATGAACCTAAGGCCCACAGCCCACAACTCAGTTTGTATTTTCAGTTATTTAATATTACGAAAAATATAAGAAAAATAGAGAAAACGGGTAAAAATAGGGGAAAAATGAATTTTGAGTGCCAAAAATTAAGGAAAAATAAGATTCATCTTTGTGGATGTATGGGGGGTCTGAAGTATGAGGTTTAGCCTCAGTTCAGCCCTACCTTTATGTTTTAGTGAGTTTTTATGGCTTTTTATGTAATGGAAATGTGGAAATGAACCTTAAACCGATCAATAATGCACAACCTAAACGGGTGAGGGGGTAGAGTGTATAAAAGGTGTTTAAATGTTGAATGAAATGATGAAAATCTTGCTGGTTTTTATGCATACCATTTAGGTTGGTCGATAATTGAAAATTAAGAACCTAGTAGCACGAGGGTTTCTCAGTGCTAGGTTCATGCAATGCCGCATACAAGGGATAGTCAAAATCATTGAAGGAAATGTTTTCCACATGTGCACAAATGCTGATTTTTAACTGCTTGAGCACATAGACATTCACAATTTGCATGAAGCATAAAATGATAAAAGGTATCAGACAATACCTCCTGGATGCATGGCAATTACTTTCTAGAGGAACACGACCCGCGTTGAGTGAGAGACAGGATATCCCAAGCTGTAGGTAGACGTGGGTCCTAAGTGAAAAGAAAGTGAGGAAACGGGTACATTCCTGGATACGATCAATTGGTACCTTGAGTGGAACTATGTGCGAAGTGTTATATATGTTTAGCGACGCATCGAGGGGCCAATCCCCAAGATATAGGAGAGTCGCAGTGAGGTAGCGGCAGTATGTGGGAGGACTTCCTATGTTTGTGCTTCGTGCCATTTGGCAATGTGCTCAGGACTCCATCTGAGGAGTGTTAATTGGGTTAGAGTTGGACTACGAGACGTGATACAAATGCAAAATGTTTAGGAAGATGATGTATGTGTCATCAATGCTCCTGTCCCCGCGAGGCCGTGGGGTTCTTGAGCGCATGGTAGAGGTCCGGCTAGTGCATGAGCCAGTGCCGGCCCATTTTAGGTCCCATCATTGGTGTGTCTACCGGGAGCTGCCGATAAGTGGCGGTCTTCGAATCTTGGTCTCATAAGGGACCTGTTAGCTTTATTCTATTGGTCGATAGCCGCCTTGAAGCGGTGGATATCAAGTTAGTCTGATAAAAACCTTGGTCATCAGTATGACAGTCAATCCAAGAAATCCCCAACACCCAAAGGATACTTTGTCTATCTTGAATAGTCTGGTGGGATCTTTGACATGTCAGGTGATTGACTATTTTACCCTTTGCCCTGAAAGTGATACCATGCTTGAGTTTGGATCACTATGGAAAAATACCCATGGTGCTACCTCTAAGATTAACAGCCCATGGAGATTAGAGAAAAGGGAAAGTGAAAGTAGTGCTAAGATGACACAGTCATCTATGATCATTCATGATGATAATGTCATAGAAAAGACTGTGACAATGATGGTTAATATGCACAGAGGAGGACATGATGATTATGATCTAAAGATACATCCGATGCTAGTGGCCGATGCAATTGGGTACTGTAGTGTGATTGCCAAGATCCATAAAGCATTGGATGATGTCCATGTGTGTGGGAAACCATTGTTAGTAAGGAAGAAGACTTCATTAGGACCTATCCTAAGTTCTAGCAAAGTGGTGGCAGATGAGAATAGACTTACTAGAACACCACTAGCAGATGATGGGATAGATTCCCTATTGCATAGTGTTGGACTCCCTGAACCACTTTGTGAGTTGGCGGAAAGGGAAGTTCATGGAATTAGTGACTCTTCCACACCAGTAAAGGTGGAAATGGAAGAGATTAAAGACCCTAACACATTGGTATTAGGTCAAGAGGAATACGAAGATTTTGATGACCCAGTCTTGGTCCCAAAACGGAGGACTAAATGTCCTCCTCTTTATAGGGATCTCCCAGTGTTTTATGGGTTGCCAAATGAGGATCCGATGATTCATTTAAGAGAATATGACCTAACTTGCATTGCAAGTGGGTTTGACGATATACATCGGATGCTCGTATTCCCAAGTACCCTAAAGGGAGAGGCAAGGAAATGGTACTGGAGCCTCCCAAGAGGGTCAATCAAATCATTTGAGGACACTTGTGATAGATTTCTAGATGAGTACGAAAAGAAGCTCCCTATGATTCAGGTCTTAGGGCATCTTATGCAGTTTAGATAGGAGTCTTATCTTTCTGTTAAAGAGTATGCTAGAGCCTTTGATAGTACTCTTAGGCTTTGGCCAAGAAGAGCCAGTGCACTACCAGATGATGTGCTATGTGAGCTCTTTCTCAATGGCTTAGAGATTAATACACAAATCCAAGTGGAACTGCGGAATCCTAAGTCGTTAAGGGAAGCAAAAATGCATGCCATCGATTATGAGGTTCATATTCAAAAAAGTTGGGAAAACTTTTGGAGTTTTTCCCGCTTAGTATAGGTGCATCCCAGCTTCCAATCATTTCTGCAAGGAGACAGCTCACTTGTTGATACTAAGGCAGCCTATGAGGGTAACCTTGGTGGCCAAAATCTCAAAGCAGAAAATGGCCATCCTATGAGTAGTAATGACATGCCTCTCAGTGAACAGAATCCAAGCCATGTAAGTCCCATTAGGGCTTGCAACACTTCCACGAGAGATAGTTGTGATGGAAATATGGATCGCACCAATGGGCTTATGAGTGTTGATAAGAATTCTGTGTGTGGTTCTAATTTTGTTGCTAGTAAGGCTCTTGAGAGACCTTTGGTGTTGGAATCATGCTTCCTGGTGGATGTTGTTCCCTCCAGTGAATGGTTCTTATGGAAGAAAATTTGCAGTATGGACGTAAACAAGTAAAGACATCTTTTGTAAAGAGGATGCAAAATGCTAAAAGTCCACCTGTGCTTCACAAATTTCATAAGGATGTGAGGCCATTTGGCCATAGGAATAAGTTTGCATTGAGTTCGTTAGACCAGTGCAGCAAATTGAGGGAATGCAAGAATATTAAGAGAAATGTGAGATGGGTTTGGAAACCCAAAATCTCCAAAAGTATGGTAGGAGTGTCGGATGCAAGGCCAAGGATCCCATCTGGATACATTCTGTTGAATCCCCAAGAGGATAAGGCTGGATATACATTTGACAATATACACTGCCTTGGGATACACCCATGTGATGTGCCTAGGCTTAAAGCTCTACCTAGTTTGGGTCGCAGCACTGATTTATGTGAAAACCCAAATAGGGGAGGTTCGAATGAGTACAAAGCTATGATTCTTTCTGCCAAAGGAGCCACTCAGTCGCTTGAATGACCAGTTTATTCAGATGACAAGAAATGTGGGACATGCGAGCCCATGGAGGCCGTTCATTGAGCTCATAGTGCCCAAGAAGGGATCGGCCTTATTGATGAGTTATTTGTGGAAAGGATTGGACTTGTATCTCTTAAAAAAAAAAAACCTAAGATAAAAAAACACAAGATCAAGCTTTTAGCTAACTTGCATGAGTAGCATGGGGTTAGTTGACCTATGATATGCTATCCTTGGCACCCTAGGTAGTCTGATAGGGTGTGATGTATATGCCAAGAATATCAGCATTACGTGAACTAAAATGACCTATCTAGTTTTAAGCTAGGAAGGCTAGATGCTTTGGATATTACATCCAATTTTCATTAGGCCAAGAGAGCCAGTTGTTTGTTTAGTACAGGTGTGGTTAATGGTTTCTTGTTGTAGTTCTATGCTAGACAGGTTTGAAGAAGAGCTTGGAAGGAGCCCTTTGTTGCGTGGAAGCTTCTCGTGGCCCTCTCAGGTGATATCCCTCCTTTATGAGTGCTGTGGTTTTTATACTATACATGTTTGTGTACTTGTTAAGGGGTTTTTCATTTCTCATTGGGGACCGGCGTCCAATGCATGAAGTCCCGAGGTTTAGGTTAAGTATGTTTGAGGGAGGTCTGCGTAGTCGTTGCCTCCTGTGAAGACATTGCCAGGCATTGAGAGATCTATGTTAGAAGGGAGTTCTAGTGACCCTGTTCTGCTAGCCTGCTAGGCAGCCGTTCTAGGAGTTCTTGCTAGTTGTGAGGTAGTTAGAGAAGCCTGCCAAAAGAAAAATAAAGATGATACGAGAAAAGAAACCCTGAATATCCCAAAAGACAATAAATATATACAAAGGTGTGTAAAAAGGGGTTCTAACCCCTATAAAAATTGAAGAAGAAAAGAAAGAAAAATTTATAAGCAGTTGATCATTGCCTTGCGAAAGCTTGGTAGGTTCTTGGGGACCAGTCAGACCCAGGGCCGATGCCTTGTCTTCCTAGGGGTGGCATCTTGCTGGAAAAGAAGAAATTAAGGATGGTTGGAGCGAAAATAAAAGTGAGTGTAAAAAAAGGATTAAGTGTCGCCTTGCGAGGGCTTGGTAGGTTCTTGGATACTAAGATAGGTCCTGAGGCTGATGCCCTGTTCTCCTTGGGTCACTACGCTCAGCTCCCTCCTTTTTACATGCCCGAGTATGTCAATAAAATAAAAACCCGAAAGAAGAAATGTGCTAAAAGAAAATACTTCTTGATCAGGCTATAGGAGTCCTCGCCTAGTAGGAGCTCCTAGTTGTGTTGTCCTTAGTTAGGTAGGTAGTTCAGACCACCACTTAGGGCAACCTCTTTGATAGTTCTTTTTAGTTTGGTTGTGTTTGAGCGGTTGGTTAGTGACTAGCTTCGAATATTCTATCAGATTATGCTAGGCCTACTCCTTGTGGATATCATGCCTTGGTTCTGTCAGGGGGTAGGGTGAACATTGTGTTGTGTTTAATATGTTTCTATTTTGTATCAGCTTGATGCTTCCTTTGGTTGTTTTTGTGCAGATCTGGTGTGGGATTCGACAGGCTGAGTCGCCCTATCCCGTGGTCGCCAATGAGAGTGGAATTTTGGTGCCGAGAAGTGCTTAAAAATAGCTAAAAATTATGAATATCAAGGGAAAAATATTCAACGTCGAAGGCGGCGGCTCAATCTAGGACGATTTTAAGCGCCAAAGTGCTTTAAAGGCGCCCGAGCGACACTTGTTGATTTTTCATAATTTTTCAGACTGTCGTGCGGGTTGATAAGAGTTACCGACCAATGCGAGATGCCGAGTCAGACGCCTGGGATTTTTTAGAGCTCAATTCGGAGTCCGAACGGGGAAATGGCCAAGAAACCGGTCAAGATGCGAAGGGGTGGACAAAATTTGGCCAAAATGGGTAAGTGACCTTTGGGAGCCCAAATTTTAAATGTAGCATGAAATTTTTGATGAGAAGCATGAGCAAAAAATGTGGAGAGAGGAGGCGCCATCAATGTCCGAAATTTGCGCCTCCTCCTTGATGGATCCATCATGCTGGCTGTGAGCAACCCCCCAATGATCATGGGGCTTCAATCCCCTCTATATGCTGGTCTTATTGCCATGCTTCGCTCCTCCAATGGCGGTCTCTAAGAAGAATTCTGATTTCAGTCTTTCTCTCTCCTCCCTCTCTCTCCCCTAAGGGCAGATTCATGTGGTGAAGAAGAAGAATAATAATGGATGACGGATGCTTGTCCAATGAAGACCGGATTGCTCCGTGGTTCAAGAGGAATGAAGATTGCTGATTACGGACTGTCATGAGCATCAATGGTGGCTGGAAATCAGTCCCGAGATATGGCAAATAAAAACCCGTAACCCGCAAAGAACGGTAATCTCATTTTTACAAAGGAAATTAATGTTTTATGCAATTTGCTTCATGAATACTTGTTCCCATGGGATGATTATGCATTATAATGTTGCTTGCTATGAGTTTGATCAGTTTATGCTCAGAAAATCAGAAAATCATAAGTGTTGTGGATAAAATTAATGGTGTAAAACCCGTAAAACACGCGAAATATGGAAAAATTGGGTGTTCTTGATATATCAATGGAAAATATAATAAGACACACTAACTAAATTTGTGTTTTTGCTGCAAATGAACCTAAGGGCCACAGTCTACAACTCATTTTGTATTTTTAGTTATTTAATATTGCAAAAAATACAAGAAAAATAGGAAAAATTGGTAAAAATAAGAAAAAATGAATTTTGAGTGCCAAAAATTAAGGAAAAATAAGATTCATGTTTGTGGATGTATGGGGGGTTTGAAGTATGAGGTTTAGCCTCAGTTCAGCCCTACCTTTATGTTTTAGTGAGTTTTTATGGCTTTTTATGTAATGGAAATGTGGAAATGAACCCTAAACCGATCAATAATGCACAACCTAAACGGGTGAGGGGGTAGAGTGTATAAAAGGTGTTTAAATACTGAATGAAATGATGAAAAGATTTTTGGTTTTTATGCATACCATTTAGGTTGGTCGATAATTGAAAATTAAGAACCTAGTAGCACGAGGGTTTCTCGGTGCTAGGTTCATGCAATGCTGCATACGAGTGATAGTCAAAATCATTGAAGGAAATGTTTTTCACATGTGCACAAATGCTGATTTTTAATCGCTTGAGCACATAGACATTCACAATTTGCATGAAGCATAAAATGATAAAAGGTATCAGACAATACCTCCTGGATGCATGGCAATTACTTTCTAGAGGAATACGACCCACGTTGAGTGAGAGACAGGATATCCCAAGCTGTAGGTAGACATGGGTCCTAAGGGAAAAGAAAGTGAGAAAACTGGTACATTCCTGGATACGATCAATTGGTACCTTGAGTGGAACTATGTGCGAAGTGTTATATATGTTTAGCGACGCATCGAGGGGCCAATCCCCAAGATGTAGGAGAGTCGCAGTGAGGTAGCGGCAGTATGTGGGAGGACCTCCTATGTTTATGCTTCGTGCCATTTGGCAATGTGCTTGGGACTCCCTCTGAGGAGTGTTAATTGGGTTAGAGTTGGACTACGAGACGTGATACAAATGCAAAATGTTTAGGAAGATGATGTATGTGTCATCAACGCTCGTGGCCGCGAGGCCGTGGGGTTGTTGAGCGCATGATAGAGGTCCGGCTAGTGCATGAGCGAGTGCCAGCCTGTTTTGGGTCCCATCAATGAGCCCCAGATTGGACCGTTACTTTCCACGTGTATATCGATGCTTCTAAGTTTGCTGTGGGGGCACTGTTGTGCCAACCTAGCGAACACAACTTAGACTATCCAGTGAGATTTGCTAGTAGACAACTCACTGAGACGGAAATGAACTACTCGATGATAGAAAGAGAAGGATTAGCCATGGTGTTTGCTGTGTAGAAATTCCAGCACTGTCTATTGGCCACACCTTTTACCTTTTTTGTGGACCATCAAGCCCTGCTCTATCTAGTAAAAAAACCTTGCGCTACAGAATGCATAGCTCGGTGGCTCCTTTTGCTCTTGGAATTCGACTTCTCTGTGGTTGTATGAAAAGGAAAATAGTACTACATGGCTGACCATATGTCATGCATTCCCATGGGAGAAGCCGCTGGACAAGGCATTGTTAACGGATTACCCGACAACCATCTATTTAACATGTCTAGTGAGAGATTTATTCAAGGCTGATCTAACGCCATATTGAGGAGATGACATAGTCCAAGTGCTTGAACACGAACTGCTTGATCGACCGATAGAAAAAGCCCGACTTAGGTGATTGATCCTTAAGATCCAATCCTATCATCTGATCACAGGCCAACTCTATAGGCTGGGGAAAGATGGATTACTGCACAGATGTGTATGTGAACATGAGATGCACGATGTGCTCTCAGAGGCACACAACGGCATTGCTGGAGGGCACTTTAGCGGAGATACGACATCACGAAAAGTGTTGCAATCTTAACTGTGGTGGCCCACACTTTTCCGCAATGCAGCGTGATTCGTCAAGCATTGTGATGAGTGTGCCAACGGACAAAAGTCTCGATTCGCAAGGATCAGATGGAGTTGAACCCAGTTATTGCACGACAACCCTTCGAAAAATGGGAAATTGACTTCATAGGACCCATCAATCTTGCGGCACAGTATTCATAGGCCAAGTACATCATTGTGGCCACGAAGTACCTCACGAAATGGGCAAAGGCAAGAGCGACATGAAAAAACGATGCTAGGACGACTGCCAAGTTCTTATGGGAGCAAGTGATCTCACGATTCGGCTGCCCCATCGAAGTGGTCAGTGACTAAGGCACACACTTCATCAATGAAGTGATAGCGCATCTCTTGTCTACCTTTCTCATCATCTATCGCAAAACCTCGCCATACTATCCTCAAGAAAACGGTCAGGCAGAATCCACGAATAAGCTTCTTTTCAATGTCCTGACCAAGGTGGTCACAGCCTCACGCAGCGCGACTGGGACAACAAGTTGATGGCAGCTTTGTGGGCTTACCGCACAGCTTATAAAATGGCTGTCGGTCAAACCTCCTTCAGGCTGACCTATGGAACTGAAGCGGTTCTACCATTAGAATTTTTCATTCCTAGCCTGAGAATAGCACTTCAAGAATGATGGGAAGGGAAGGAGGCATGGACGCAATGCCTGGTCAAACTCGAGCGCCTCTCAGAGACTCGCCTTCTAGCCACCCATGCGCTTATATGTGAGAAGGCCCGACGCAAGAGTTGGTTTGACAAGCATGTCAAGTAGTGCGACTTTGAACATGGCGACTTAGTGCTCCTCTACTTAGTTAAGGGGCATAAGCAGAACATGAAATTTAGAGGTCTTGGACCTTTCAAAGTTCGTGCGATCAGCCACATAGGCAATGTTGAGCTCGAGACCTTAGACGGTGAGAGTATAGGCTTCTTCAATGGCAGTCGTGTCAAGAAGTACTACCCTCCCACCCATCCTTTGCACGAGCCCCCGATGTTAGAACCGCCTATCAAGATACAAGTGGCCACAATCACTGAGATTGATGATGAGGATGAGGAAGCCATAGAGCCCGCATACCTCCATATCATGGTCACTGCAAAGCAAACATGCACTTTCAACGCTTTGATCGACGAGGGAGCAGACTTCAATGTCTTAACTCACGATCATTAGACTCAACTTGGTAGACCACCACTTCAATCCACTAATGCGAAATTAAGCCCATATGGGGCCCATTCCTATGCACTTCTCGGCAAGTGCAGAGCTGCCGTTTCTATCGAGTTTGAGACTCTCCCAATGATCTTTTACGTGTTGCCAAATGCTTAAAACGCAGGCACGGAGTCACTGCTGGGGCGAACTTTCAAAAAGCAGACTCATTGCAATGTTGATTATGAGTTGCAGTGCATCCACCTCGCAATAGGCAACGCTCGCTTTGTCATAGCTTTCAGCAAGGGCTGCGTGACCTCATCACTATCCGCAACACCATCGGTAGAAATATTCGTAACCAAGTCCAAGGAGGGGGGTAGTGCGCAGTCGCCATCTCCCAGATTTCATGAATCATAGCCCACAACAGCAAAACCTAAGGTCCAACAGCCCAGATTTCAAGGGCAGCCTAAGTTGATGCTCCTAACCTCATAAAACCAAAAATTCTAAACCTAGGAGGCCAAGACGCAGTCACAGCAAGCGCCGCATGATCAAGCAAAGATGGGTCCCTAAAGCCCTCTTGCATGTGCAAGGCTACTATGTGGGCAACACCTGGTTGTGGATCCCTAAGGCCTACACGGCCAAAGGCACTACTCATACGCTGCCCTCAAGCTTGATCAATCCAAGTTCCATAAACCCTCCAAACCATAAGCCGCAGTGCTCTCCAAAACCACAGCCATCTGACTCATCCACGCCTAAACCCAAGAGAGTCACACAAGCCTATCAGCCCAAACAACAGACTCTGTCACAAGAGTCATCACCCGACCAAGTCAATCCGACTCCCCAAATCCAACCTGAATGCAGCAATCCGTCCATCATGGCTGCTCCTAATCCACCCATAATCCAAGCATCCCAACCGCAAACTCAAGAACACTTCCAACTGCAACTCTTCATTGTCACAAGCTCTAGTTCTAGCAAACCTCAACCACTCGTCGGCCTTACGCCCCCCTATGAATGCAAATCCTTTTTAGCGCTAGTTGCTGACCTCACTGAGGACACTGGGGATGACGTGGTGGAATGCATTAAACGACTAGACACCACCTTCATGTCGCTAGCACTAAGCTACGACCGCTTGGACTTAGGACTATTGGAGGAACCCTTTGCAACTGAAGTTAAAATGATGCCATGCTCCTAGGAGACCTTTGAATTCACATTCACAAAAGCTTCTCGCTCCGCTGTTGAATTGCTCAACAGCGAGATCTCCAAGGAGCAAGCCATCAAATAGCGCCTCATCATGTCATATGATCAGCGAACCACTTTTGCTATCACTGATCAAGAAATCACGATGTTATCAAAGCTCGCTGATACTAACTCCCAGTTCTTGAGGCATTGGTATGCTCTTAGGCTGCAATGGGAAGTTAAAGGGTGCCGCATAATGACCAATGCTTAGCATCACCATGCTATCAAAACAACGGAATACGACCCCACATATGTCGCGCCAACCTCATATAGAGTGTTAACCACTCTTCGGGGCCGACCTATGAAATAACACATCAAAGGACACCCCTACCTCGACTGCTTGTTGACTGAGGAAGAGTTACACATTGCTAGCCGTGTCAACTCTGGTGACTTCCTAACAGATGTTCTCACATACATCACGCAAGTGGGGATTCGACCCTTTGACCTGGACTGCAAAGCTCACTTAGAATATAACCCCTAGCTCTATGATTGGCTCCTTCACAAGTAACTGCTACACCACCATGCCGAACGCCCTTGCCCTTCTGACCCTAAATCCTAGGAAGGATTCTTCTCAAGCTAGAAGGGGAGGGGGTAAGGTGAATCAAATCAGGACAATCAAATCAAAATTAGTGAAACACATAAACATATATTATGAAAAACGGATGGGGTAGGAAAAAGGGCATGAAAAATTTGAAGTAAAGGGCAAAAAGTCAAAGTTTGAAAAGGAAAATCTACATTGGTTTTTAATGAATTCATTCAAAAAGCATAGAGTTTTTCTTTTTCAGCAATCAACAAATTACTATGTGGAAAGAACTAATGAAAATTACGGTTTATGATAGGAACAAAAAATGTCGCAACAAGACCGTGCCCACCGCCTTCCATTCACGGAAGAGGAGAGAGCGCAATACAGCATCACCCTGGAGAACCGTGCCTACAACCAACTAAAATTCTGAACTATTCACAACATAGAAGGATTGGTGTCCAAGGAAGAGGTGGCCAGGAGAGTCGTTGAAAACTGCAACTTCACCAAGTACCTGGAAAGATTCTCAAAAGAACCCAACCACACAAGGTATGTGGAATTTCTCAGGTCTTACGACCTCGACAATGAATGCGGCACCGTCTCAATAGGAAGGGGAAAAAATGCCAAGCAAGTGTTGGTTCGCTTAACCCCCACCTTGGTGGAAAAGGCACTAGGACTAGAACCGAAAATAGAAAGAAGCAGAAGAGAGATGTGTATGCCATGCTAGGGATGAGAAAGGAGGACGTGCTAACAAACGACTGCATTAGCATTCAAGATATCTCTGATGCAGAAACCAGATTGCAGGCAAAACTGGTACACGCGCTCTTTTCCAGCCAGCGCTACAACGCATTGATGCACCAAATCAGTGTGCCAGTACTGGAGAATATGGTAGCTCATACCCTGCATGAAGTCGATTTGAACGACTATGTGCGCAAAACCATCGACTAGGTGGCTAAAGCACTGGCTTTGGGAAGTACGCCAGTAAGTGAAGGTTCTCCAGTTTCCAAGGCCACATAAAGGAAGAAGGCCTCGTCCAAGGCCTCATTTATCGGCTATGAAGCATTTTGACTGCACTGATCTAGGAGGCAGTAAAGGAGACATAGAATGCAGAAGAAGGAGAAGGAGAAACACTGGATAGGTCGCCCCCTCACCAGGACAAAGAAGGGTCCACCGACAGAACCGAGATCGAGGAAGAAGAGGAAGAATAGAAAAACAAGAAGACAACCAAGAAACCCAAGAAGAAAACAACTCAAAGGAAGAAAAAGGATGACGAAGGTCGCAAGAAGGAGAAAGAAGACTTGGAAAGGGCCAAAAAAGAATCCCTTAAGGAGGCCAAGGAGAGAGAGAAGAAGAAGAAATAGGAAGAAGAAAAGGAAAAGGAGGAATTACAAAAGGCAAAGAAGGCGTCAAAATAGAAGGCTCAGGAGAGAAAAAAGAAGGAAAAGGGAGAAAAAGACAAAAAGGAGGAAGAACGTCGAAAAATAGAAGCGAAAAGGCAAAGAAAAGCCGCGGAGGAAGACGAGGAACTAAGAAGAAAGGAGGATGAAGACCTGGCTGAGGCTACACGCCGGTCTATCGAACAACAAAGTAGGGCAGATGAATTGGGGAATCTGAGCCCGCAAAGAGAAGAAGAGCCTGGTTCTAGCACACAGGCGTGCTGGAAATCGTGCCGCTTGCTGTCATTAAGGGCAAGGACAAAGCCCCAATTCACCCGATTCCTCCCCTCATGGTGCCTCCCACACCGAACCAACCACCATCACCCCCAACCTCCTGACCAATGCCGATGTTTCAAATTTCGTGGCATGGATGCAATACGTCATCAACAAAGAAATGGGCTAGGGACAAAGCACCGAAACTACGGCCACATGGCAAAAGAGGCCAGCCAACCATTGATGTAGAATCAAGACAAGACCCTAAATGGCAGAAGGTGGAAGCCTCGATATCACCACCCCACACAACGATGACGCCATCAGCTAACTACGATGAGTACGTCACCAAGCTACTCTCCCAATTGGAGAAAGCTAAGGAGGAATGAAAGATAGCTGTGGCTAAGTTGGCGGCGGCGGCTGAAAAGGAGTCAGTAGTTGCCTTCCAACTCGACAAAACTAGAATGATAGCCATGCACAAAAGGAGATCTCAGATCTGGAGCAAGAAGTGAAGACTAAGGACGATAGGGAAGAGCACTGGAGGCAGCTACTAGACAATGAAACACAGGAACTTGTGAAAATGCAAAGAGAACACAAGCTCCTGATCATGCAGTATGAGGAGCTCATTGCAAAAACCACCAAAGTCAAAGCGCTTATGGCTGAGCTCAATGCTAGGGACGAGGAAAGAAAACAGAACATGGAGCAGCAGCAGAACAACATCGAGTCCCTAACCGATCATCTGAACTCCCAAAAAGAAGAACAGGAGAGACTGGTTAGAGAACGGGAATACCAAGAACAAAGACTCATGACCCTGGTTCTAAGGCAATGAGAGAGCCTAGAAGAGATGAACAAGAGAGTAGAGGAGTGGGCCACACAGAATGAAAGAAGGTTGAAGACACTCACACAGTGCCTTGCTCTGCTGGATAAAGAGAAGATCATTGCAGAGAACAAGGTAGAAGCCTCCTAGGTGGCCTCCGGTGCCCAACAAAAGGCCTTCCTCAACACAATCATGGACACCACCCGCCCAAAGGAGAGAGAATCATTGGAGGTGGCACAAAAGAAGCTTAACATTGCACGTAGAGCCCTACATGCAGGATTGTAGATGCCACCCCAACCTACGGAGGTTAGACTGAGCCTGGAAGAGCAAAGGAAATACCTACTGCTGACCGGCCTAACCCCCCAGGAAATAGATGCCATAGGATTTGAAGAGGAAGAACAACAAGGAGACTGGCAAGGGGAGGAAGCCAGAACTCGAATTTGACATGGGCAAATTCAGAGAGGATGTGATCCCACAACCCCCCTCGCCGCAGTCTCAAGAGCAACAATAGGAGGACCCATCTGCGGAGAGACAAGCCGCACTTAAAGAGAGACACAGGAAGTTAGTTGAAGAAGCCAGGAAGCAGTTAAGGGCCAAGCTAGCCGTGCAACCATCTGCACCCCTCCCACCTTGCCCTGATGACATCCCAGCTGTATTCCACGTAGAGCTAGTGGTTTGGGAGAGACAAGAAAAAGAAAAGGATCCATTCACTTTTAGCTTTCTCCTGCCCAATAGCCTACGAAGGGTCTTGCTGCTTAAGGTGATGGAGGAGGTGATCGTGATTGGTGGTTGACTAGGGAAAAAGTGGCTAGAATTAGAGAGAGAGAAGATCCCCACCTCTTGCGGAACTGAAGAGGCCGACTACTGGCAAAACAAAGTTTTTGAAGTTCCACATATAGTACAGGGCTATAAAAGCCAACCCCTGTGGAGGAGGCGAGTATGCGACATTAGTATGCTCACCTGGATGGCGTTTTGTAACACGCTGCCCTTCGAGAGGAACAACCCCACATACATGGCATACCCTCGAGGGTAGGTGTGGATTTTGATGCCACCCTCCACGGGCGTTACGACTTTTCCATTATCTATAACTCCAATGTAGTATCCTTCGAACATGCCCTCCTCTTTAACCTAGAAAGCTTAGACCCAGCTTTTGTAACTACATGTAACTACCTTAGATTACTTAAGCTATTACTTAAGTAGGACCCGACTCCACAAGAGTGCAGCCTAACTCCCCTCTTCTTCGACCCCAACGCCATTGACAACTGTGCCCATGGCTCGTCTCATGATGAGGGCTAGTCTCCTCCCCTCTTTTTTCCTAGTCCTCCTAGAATACATGAATGACAGCCAGCTTACTAGATGCAATCACCCTTTCCTCTCCACCACCTCTCTCCACATCCGCATGAATCTGAAAGGATACATGCAAAGCTACCAATTTTTGAGCAAATCCATCCGACCCCCTTCCCCTCCTCATTCAGATGAAGAGAATTAGGCCCTGGGTGTCATTCCACTACTGTAACTTCAAAAAGAAAAGAAAAGAAAAGAAAAGAAAAGAAAAGTAAAAGCGAAGAGAAGAACAACATGAAAGGAAAAGCATGAAAAACACTCTCCACTGACTAGACAACATAGCCCACTTGCAGAAGCACTTACCACTACATAAAGCACGATCACTGCACCTAGGGGTTCTCAAGTTAGGCATGCCCGGTGGCTTTGGTCGGCCGACTCCACTCCTAACCCCCTAGCCCTTTTGCTCCCCCACTTCACGCTTAGGGCACATCAAGGGCAAGACATACCTAGGGAGGTAACACTCGCCTATGGTTAGACCAGTCACCCTAAGCCAATTGCACCGCACCTCCCTTGGCACGAATGGGGTCCTCAAGTGTGGGACATCATCCAGGCTTGCCTACGGTTAGACCCACCTCCCCATTCCACTAGCAGGAGCACAATGCACTAACACAATGAGGTAGGTACTCCCCTTAGGAACAGCATTGCACCTTCTCCTTCCAGGCATCACAAAAAGCAACAAGCTACCAACTTCGGAGGCCCCCGTCAACCATCGAATACCCATTTGGCTTCTCCGAAAAAAATCATTTCATAGCTTCCACAAGCACCTGAGTCTCCAAGTGGCCCTCACCTTTACACCACTTGGCCAATTGCCTGCCAACCTACAACAATGTAGAAGTGCCATGGGACTGGCACCCGTCTAGGAGGGGGGTAATGTTAACCCCAAGTTGAGATGGTAGAAAAAGGAAGAAAAAAGCAGAAAAAAAAAAGGGAAAAAGAGCAAAGACACTCAGGCGACCTCCAAAGCTAAGCCGGGCAAAAAGCGCAATTTTAAATGAAAGGCACCTCAAAAAACTTGGAAAACTCTTGTAAAAGAGCGCTAGGCTCGCTCCTGTGCCAATTGTAAAATATTAGACGGGTGTAGGCTAGGGGCATAAGGCTAGAAGAGGGAAATGGAAAAAGGACCTTGCCACAATGGCCGGTCATGTAAAAAAAGAATGGGTGCGGATGGGATTTTAGGGTTTGTTAATATAAAGTTCAAAAAGTGAATGAGAGCTCATTCTTTGGTGTGTGGCTAACAAGAGCTCTCTTCTTCTTCTCTTCTCCTCATCTTCTTGCTTGTGTGTGCTCTTGAGAGAGGGAGTGTGAGAGTGTGAGGGAGTGAGTGTGTGAGAGTGAGGGATCAAGAGGGTGAAGCTCTTCACCATCTCCTCTTATCTTCTTCTCTTCTCTTCTCTTTTCTCGTGCGCGAGGCTATGGAGGATGGAGCTTGGAGATGGAGGAGGCTTGAGGATGCTTGAGCTCGCATCTAGGATCGTGGAGCTACCAAGGTGTGCGAGAGAGGAGGCAACTCGTATTGGCATCAAGGTAAGCTCACTACACTCATAGGATCCACGGCGTGTCGGCTAGGTGAGAGATAGCTATTAGAGCTCGCTTGAAACGCTTGAAGCAATAAGCGGTCCATGGGTCTTGGAGGTTGAGCATGAGCTCCCACTACAAGGATACTCATTCCAACTCCTTTACCAATGATTTTGTACCTTATGGAGTCTCACTAAGGGCTTCCAATGAGTGGATAGTATGAAGATCTACTTCCTCCCAAAAAGTATTTATACCTAGGGCTCCTATAGTTGGAGAAGTGGAGAAGCTAGCCATTCAACTACATGGTGACTTTATAGGTTCTATTCCATCCATCTAGTTTTTGAATGCATATCAACTAGCAATGCTTCCTTTCATCAAGATTCCTAAGGGAATCAAGATGTTCATGGATGTAAGGGGCCAGATGATGCTAAGTTTTATTTCTTGACAACAAACTTGTGGATGCCCTACCTAATGGCTTTTTATGCCTTCTTATTCTTGCAATTTGGACAAAGTAAAGTAGCTCCCAAGGTTTTGAGGTTGAGCAAGGGTAGATATATGCAACACATGAGAGAGGTTGGGAAGACTTATGGCCTCAATAGTATGCTTTGTAGGTAGTTTTTCTTGTACCATCTTGATTTAGTCTTTGATTTTATCTATAATAGCCAAGTATTTCTCAATATTGGGGTTTTCTTTTTCTTTTTCCATGCCAGTTTTCTCAGTCTATGGTACCATCATGGTGCTTTCTATAGTAGAAGTGGCTATAAATTATTGAAAGATGGTTGCTCCTTTGCTATTTAACTTGATATCACTGCACTTCTATCTCTTTTTAACATTCTTTTTGCTTATCATTGACCCATTCACCATCGTTGTTTCTTCAATGCTAATCTCTTCTTTTTTAATTTGTGCTCAGGTGATAGCATTAACTTGAATTGGGATGGTGTATTCATCTTTGATCATTTCCACTGCAAAAGACTTAAGGGAACTAATGGCATGATTGCCTTTCTACTACTTATTTTTTGTCTAGGGAAATCCTGGTACATGTGATTCCATACTCAACACCATTGGTCCGCCGTGCATGAAGTGTCCATAGTTTGTGCATGTGCATCATGGTCTTTAGTACTTCAAAAGGAGATGGTCCCTGTAAAGAAATACCCTGATGGAGAAACATAAATGAAAGCATATAAAAAACAATAAAATCAACAAAATAGAGTTAGGATTAGGGCTACTCATAGAAAATAAACACAATGAAGATCTAAATGAATGAATAAATATAATACGATGCTCATGCAACAACAAAACCATATAGGGAATGAAAACTGGTACCCCAAACTCTCATGTAATCTCAAGGACCGAGGCAGAGTTAATGAGTTAGAGAGTGTGTTGTACTCTTGATAGATATTGAAATGAAGAATGGTAGACAACATATGTCACGCATTAGCAAACGTAGCAAACAATGATGCTTGATCAATGTTGGGATATAATGCAAAAGAGTGAGAAATCTACAAAATGTAGCCTTTAAATAGTGGTGATGGTCTGGGTGGTAGCAAGGATGACCAAACACAATAGGTATTAAGACAATAGAGTGTAGTGCAACAACGATAAGGATCAAATGTAGTAGTGACGGTAGCTACTAGGCCAATCACAGTAGTAAATGTAAGGTAGAAGGTCCTCATGTTGATGTATAGCCACTTGAAGAATAGAGAACAGTATGCGACAACTCTAGGAAGAGTAGACTGTGAAGGAAAGGCTAGAAATAAACATTGGAGTGAGGTTATCTAGATAGGGGTGGGTAGCTTTGGATAAGATGTCCATTGTGAAGTAGGGGTGGGGTAGCAAACTAGAGTACTTGAAACCTGTAAAAATGAGATTAGGCTAAATGGAGAGTAGCCTACCTATTTATAGAAATCTTTAGGACCTCAAACCTCTCCCCATTTTAACTCTCTTGAACCCCTCCCCATTTTAGGTTTTTTATTAATTAAGTATTTTTAGGATGGTTCAAGAGGCTAATTTAACATCTAATGCATATTTTAGCTCAACACCTCCTCTTGGGCCCAAAATCTATGCTACACCAAGAAGGCCAACCCAAAGTTGTGTGTTTTTGTTTTTACCGTAAGGCATCCCACCCCAAAGTAGCCAAGACATTGGACAAAGCATACATCTCAATTGCCCATTGACTTACCAAGACTATAGAGGCGATGATAATCTTACCAAGGGAGTCCAAGTTATCAACCCAGAGAGGCCAAGGCATCAGACAAAGGGTGCATATCGGTTGCCTAGTGGCCCACCATGTCCTACAAAGGTGGATGGAACCATAATGAAAATTTCTTTACTGTTTGTATAGAAAATATGGGTTGCACTTGATTAAGTAACTAATGAGAGACTAAGAAATAGTCAGACCCAAGACCTTTACAAAATAAGCAAGCTATCCCTATACCACTACTAAGGTGTCTATGACAAAGGAATGAGCTAAGGGTGGGTTGAAGAAAATATGGGGGGTGTGTGGAGTAAAAAATACATGTACAAAGAAAGCTCGTGAAACTAAGCAAGCAAGGGTGACTCCGTAGGAGATTGCCATGGGCAATGCCACAAAATATGATGGATCTAGAGTCAGCAACTCCAAAAGGCCAAAAAGGGATAAATGCACACAGATGCATGTTGACAAGAACAAAATTTCAATGAAATGGAGCTATGCAAGTGGCAGGGCAGGTGTGATAACGTTCATGCAAAATACTATGCAACGGTGCATCTTGGATAGTTCTTAAGTGCCCTTTTATGATCATTCATCCTAATGATAAGAATAAAGATACAAAGTACAAAGTATATAATGTTTGAAAGGGAACTTGTAAACAACATCTTGTCACCACCAAGAGAAGAAAGCAACCCCCTCTTAAGTTTAAAGAAAAAGTTGGAGGGAATCATCGTCTTCCCTCTCAATCTAAAGTAGGGGATGGTGTACCCAAGCTGATCTTAGATAGCATATATTGAAGTACTAGTTGATTGATTGCATTGGTCAATATGTCTACAAAGTTATATGATGAAGGCATAATTTCTAAGTGGGTGGTGCCTAGCTCAACCTTACAAAGGAGCTAATTTTCAGATCAAACTAAAATACTAAAAATACAAGATATATGCAATAATACCAAGAAAACCATAGCCAAGGTAGCCAGGGCTGCCATGAATCATGTTACCAATTTGATACAAAGATTGAGAATCATTCATAAGTGGTTGTATTATGATATCCTCCTCATGCAATGGAGGGGCATGGAATCCACCCCAATGCCATGGTGACCAAAGAGTATGCACCCTCAATGGATGGTGGGAAGTGGAAACCTCAAACAACAAATGTTTACAATTGGAAAAAGATGCTTGGCAAGTTACAACTTAGCCCTTTTATATCTAACCCTAGATCTAGGGATAAATATTGGCTAAGGTATTATTTTGCATTCTTACAAGCCATCTCAACATAAAAGAGCTTTGTTCTCAAAGTTGAAATTGGGACAAGATATAATGAATATTACAAGGATAGCTTGAAATATATGGATCCATGTTGAAGAAGATCATATATTTAATGAAGGAGAAGTATATATGCTAAAGAAGCTGATGTAGGTTGCTATCCAAAACAACCAGTACAATTTTGGCCTTAACTTGAAGTAGAAGTGTCCAATTTTCATATGCAAACTATAGAAATGTAGAGGACAATATGTAGTATCTAGACATGTTGTCAAAATCCAATTTTGATGAACATAAAGCAATTAATATCTACACAAAAATTAAATACAAAAAGTTGTTTACTACTCAATGAGTGAAGTATCCTCTTAAAGAAGCCATGGAAATTATTCCAAATATGAAGCATATTGCCAAGAAGAATCTTCCATAGGCAAATTCTTCCACTTAATGAGATACTCCACAAGAATTCGATTTCTTAGAATCTCCTCCCACTTGTGAATAATATTTTTGGGTTCATAAATGATCAAACCATCTTCATCAAGGGGAGATAGTTCTTCAAGAACTTGAAATTTAGGGTCAACTTACTTCTTAAGTTGAGATACATGAAAGACACTACGGATATGAGTAGTTGAAGGCAAATCAAGTTGATAAGCAAGATCCCCAACCTGCTTGATTATTTTGTATGGACCATAAAACTGATGGGCAAGTTTATTATGCCCTCTTTTAAGAGAAGCATAATGGGATTTTGGAACCTTCAAGAAAACCCATTCACCTTTGTCAAATTTCACATGTCTTCATTTCTCATCTACATAGGATTTCATTGTTCCTTGAGCTTTTCTAATATTGTCCTTACATTGCTTCATAAGAGCTTCCATATTTTCTAACTCTTCATGAGCATGAGGATTCACGTCATCATGAAACAATACAGAAGGCACTTGAACTTTGTAACCATACAATGCTTTGAAAGGAAACATTTCAATACTCATGTGATGAGTATTATTATAGCAAAACTTTTCAAGGTGAAGCCAATGATCCCATGGATTTTGTATATCATGTTGGCAAAAGTATTGCAAATAGACCTCTAGCCATTTATTGACCCTTTTAGTTCGTTCATCCATTTGTGGATGATAAGCAGTTGCTAGGAGTCAAAATAGCCCCCATAGAAGAGAACAAATTCTTCCAAAAGTTGCTCAAAAATTCAGTATCACAATCGAACACAATCTTCATTGGCATTCTGGCATGAAGTTTGAAATAGCTTTTCATGAACTAATCAGCCACTTGCTTTTCTGTAAATTGAACCTTTATTGGGATGAAATGGGATGATTTAGTCAATAAATCTACAGCCATATAAATTCTATTCAACCATGTTTTGTTGTAGGCAATCCTATAATAAAATCTGTACTAATGTTGGTCCACTTCCCACGAGGAATAGGTAGTGGTTGAAGCAATTTGACGGATAGAAGTGTGAAAATTTCTTCTAATGAGGTATTTGAAGCTTTATTTACAATAGCTTGTGGGTCCAAAAACTTTCAATTTAGGCATGATATTGCTCTAATTACCCTCAAGATTGTTCTTGGAACACATTGGCATGATATCCAAGAGGAAAGTTGAAAATTGTGCAATAAAATTTACATAGTGGATGCCAAAAAAGTCAAGCATATTGAAAATGATATTTTAAGGACTTGAATTTTGGAAAAACTCAACTTGATCTAAACTATTTAGTTCTTTGAAATCAAAGATTTAGAAATCCATATTCTTGTAAATAAGCAACTGATGAATCAAAATTAGTATGCATACTCTAGGATTTCCAAAATCATAAGCCCTAGTTGCATTGGATTGCTATCTTATAATTCTTGTGTTTCTAACCTAAAGATATCAAGTCATCTCAATTATCCTCTCTTAGCCAATGATTTGTATAAGAGTCCTCTTGAAAAATATATAGTTAAGCCTAGCAAGACAACCCTCAGTTTGCCAACTCAATATAACTTTAAACTAGCCAACATTTTGTAAACAAAAAGATAAATAACCTATGGAATCTGAGAAACTTCATGCCTTGTACCCGATAGAGGAATGATTTAAATAATTCAAAAACACTATAGTCACTAAAAGTTATAAGAAGAAAATAAAGGTAGAACACTCTCTTACTCTTGTTATTCTATGCATGAATAATTCTTTATGATGTTCCCCTTGGTTTACCAGATTGGCTCACAATGTAGCCTACCTTTGAGAAAGTGTATATTTTGTCTGATGGACTAGATTTTTACACCCCCAAAATACTAGCTCTTTCACACTGACTGTGGATGTAGTACATGGGTTGGTACTAGACATTTACCAACTACTACATACATATTAACCATATTGGCAACCTTGAGTATCAGTTGTGGAGGATATGTTGGATCGTAAGACTCAATGTAGTTTGACTTTTTACTTTCTAGCTAGGTCCTCCAAGACCCATTGAGCTTCCTGAGGGCGAGGAGATGACTCGAGCCCAATGGATATATCATAGGATTATCCAAGTCATACGACCCAACCATATTGTATTTGCACATAGATCTTGTTCTTTCGATTAGTGGGTGGAGGGATTTCCCAAACTCCTCACTAGGTATCTAGCTTTATATATCCTTAGTAAGCCACCCAACTTTGATGCTATTTTTGTTTGGTAGTACTATGGTTGATTGTGCATCATATGACTTTTAAGTCAATCAAAGCATTATATATATATATATATATATAAATTTGGGTTTCTTTTTTCTTTTCTTGACTTGTTAATTGTGCTAAATTAATCTACCTTGTTACATATAGATGAAAAGTAAACCTTGGTACAACTTCTTGGTCTTCTGCACAATGTATCAATCCCTATACACTCACTATATTATGCTTGGTGAGAAGATTTAATGAAGATATTGAAATTTTTATATTGTCCTCATGGATACTCTCAACAAGAAAGGCAATGGACCAGTTATGGTGACTATTTCTTCATTGAGTTGAAAGCTTAGCCTATCTTAATACACATCTTAAAATAATTCAATGGATGGAAGGGCTCAACCTTGTCAGGATATTTCTAGCCACATATAAAAAATATTATAATTATGGATAATAAAAATATCCATCAAGGCCATTATGTCTATAATCAAGTTACCAATGTTCTTCCTCCAGACATGATAGCTCACCTAGGTAGGCTAAAATAGAATGAATTCATCGTCAAAGGATTTCATGAACAACCAAGCCATTATCGACTTCTCTTAGTCCATGAAAACCACCTGTGTACAAAGAGATACTTGTTTCCACATCTCATGACTAAAGCCTTTTTCAAATATATCAAACAAAAAGCTACATATTTTACATACTAAAGCAATAAAACTTGAGATTTGAATGATATAAAAATATATTGTCATGAATAATCTTATCTAAGGTCATCCTACATCTTTCAGGTACCTCTACCACAAGTTTCTTCAATTGATCAATAAGAAAATAAATTCATATTAAAGCGAGTTAAACCACTCGAGTTTAACAAGATGAAGATGTAAAGATTGAAAAAATGTTAAAACTTGGATCAAACAAATAGAAGATTATTTTTTTGAAAGTGGTATAAGCATAACCACTATGACTAGTTGGTTACGCTTCGTTGGTGAAGCCTGATTATGGTGGAAACAATGGTATCAAGACAGAGCTATCTTTGAGTTATCCCAAACTTGGGAACAAATCAAGATAGCTATCCAAGGAAGATACATGTCTCCAACCTATCAAATATGTAGAATGTATGAGTTTTTCTGCCTAAGGCAATAGGGTCTAATAGTGGAAGGGTATTTCTCTCATTTCATTTCCCTCTTGAATTATGCCCCCAAGATGACAATGACACAACAAGTAGTACATCTTTCTCAAGGCTTAAATCCACTCCTAAATGGAAAACTAAAAGCCATGAAACCTTCTAACTTGGAAGACATGTTGCTACAAGCTTAGCACTTGATTGAATCTCTTCCAAGAAGAAACTTCTGCCCTATCCCCTTCTACCTAAACTGTGGATTTCCCTATCCTAAGAGAGCCAAAGTTAATCTTCAAATAATGGGGAATCAAAATTTTGGCTCCCTTAATCTTGTCACAATAATGGTCCCAATTTTCAAAACAATAATAGCAAAAATCGCCATCCTACAAATTCCAACATTGGAGCTTAGTCGTGATGCTTTCAAAGTAACCCATTAGAGGCCACTTCAAGGCTCAATGTCCCATTCATACAAATAATGCTAACCCTGTGACCCTACAAGTACCTACAAAACACCAAGGTAATTACATTTGGATTCTAAACCTACTAGGAAACTCATAGTCGAATTAGCAAATGGAAAAGAAGTATACTCAAACCAAATTATCAGAAACATTGATTTGCACTTAGGAAATACACTAGGGTAAATTTTAGTGTATGTCCTTAGGTACCTACGATTCTCTTCTAGGTAACGGATTGGTTAGTCCCTAATTAGGCAAGTATCCATTGTGGCCAAGGGACAATCACTTTTAATAACATCAATGGAACCTTAGTTCAAGCTCAAGGAAAGATGGGGAAACCTAGACTTCAATTAGCAAAAGCAAGTAGACTGATACAAGGTCTAAGGAAGGGATTACCCATTTATTTAATCAAACTGAACAAAGTAGATCCATGTGGAGACCCTAAATAACCATCATGTCTTAGAAACTATGATGTGTTTCCAAAAGATTTAATTGAATTACCATCTAGTCATGAAGTAGACCACGGAATTAAATTAACTTCAAGGGATGTACTTGTAGCAAAGAGACCTTACAAAATGTCTATTCTTGAAGCCATTAAATTGAAGGAACAACTTAAATAGCTCCTAGAACAAGGATTCATCTAACCTAGCAATTTTCCATGGGGATGCTCCTATACTTTTTAAAATGAAAAAGGATGGAACCTTAAGGCTTTGCATCAATTATTGCAAGCTAAATCAAGTAGCCATTAAAAATAAATATCCAATCCCATGAATTTACGAGTTTCTTGAAAAACTTCAAGGAGAAAAGCTATTCTCAAAAATTGACCTAAGATCTGGCTATTATGAAATCTGAATCTAAAATGAGGATATTTCAAAAAAGATTTTCAATACGAAGTATGGTTATTTTGAATTTACTATAATGTGCTTTAGATTGAATAATGCACTATCTACTTTCAACAGATTGGCCCAAGACATTTTTAGACCTTACCTTGATGAATTATTCCTTGCATTTTTTAATGACATCCTGACCTATTCCAAAGAAGAGAGAGACTATCCTACCCACCTTAGAGTCATCCTTGATACCTTGAGGATAAATAAACTTTATGTAAAGCGAAGTAGATGCGTCTTCTTCAAGAAGGAGATATTGTATCTTGGATTCATTATTTTAATTGAAGGAATTTTGATTGATCCTCCAAAAGTAAAGGATGTCCAAGAGTGGCCACCTCCCCCAAATGTTTGAGAAATCCAAGGATTTCTAGGACTCACAAAGTGGTATCTCATTTTCATTAATGATTATACCCTTAGTACCACTCCCTTGAATGAGCTTCTTACAAAGCAAACAAGGAGAGTATGGACTCCTACGGAGCAGAAAATCTTTAAAAAGCTGAAGAAATATCTCGCTACTGCCCTAATATTAAAGCTTCCCAAATTCTCTCAAGAATTTGAAATAGTCTCACTGATGTAAGTATTGTTGTAGTAGGATGCATTCTTTCCCAAGAAGGTATACCAATAGCATATTCTTCGTAGAAGCTCAAACCCTATGAGAAGAACTATGCTATGTATGATCTAGAACTTTTAGCAATCATTCATGCCCTTAAACTCTAGTATCATTATCTACTTGGTCAAAGATTTATCCTCATCACCAATAACAGAAGCCTAAAATAGATCTTGACCCAATTAGAACTTAATACGAGGCAAAGAAGATGGATAGAAATCATATAAGAGTTTGACTTCAAGATCCACTATCAACCTAACAAAAAATGTTGGGGCTGATGCTCTTAGCTATAATGCCTTTTCCTAAACCTCTAATTATGGAAGACCCTACTAAAATAGGGAAATCTTGTAAGCCTCATCTCAATGCCTATTAACCCTATTTTGGAAGATATATCCACCAAAGGACCCAATGATCTAGACTTCTTGGAAATAAAAAGGATTTCATATTTAGAAAGAAAAACTCCTAAGGTGAAAGCCAAATTCAAGCATTATATCCTACAAAATGGGCTATTCTATTATGAGCAAAGGCTTTTTGTGCCAAAAAGCTGGGACCTAAAAAACAAAATTCAGTGGGAAGCTCATGACAGCTTGGTATCTGGACATCCAAGGTATTCCAAAACCCTAAGTGTAGTCAGAAGAAGCTACTAGTGGGCTAGAATGAAGGTAGACATCCTTATATATGTAAGACAATGTTTAAGCTGTCAAAGGATCAAAGCTGAGTGAATCAAGATTCCTAGTGAGCTATACCCTCTTGGTATTCCCTAGATAAAATGTGAATACATCAATATGAAATTTATAGTTGGCTTACCCATTGTTCCAGGAGGCTATGATTCTATCCTAGTAATAGTAGACATGCTTACCAAAGTAGCTCATGCTATTCCAATAAAGTCAATCCATAAAGCCTCTGATATTGCAAGAATATTCATAAAGGGTTTATCTCATCTACATGGGCTCCTAAAATAAATCATTAATAATCATGACACTCTCTTTACCTCCATGTTTTGGACTTGTCTCTTTCAAGCTATCGAAAATCAATTGTGTTTTAGCACAACCTGCCACCCACAAACTATGGAAAAACTAAAAGAGTGAACCCAATCTTGGAAGGCATTCTAAGAGCCTATTGTAATAGAGATCCAAAGAAGTGGATGGAGTACCTACCATTGGTAGAATATGCCTACAATGCTTCCTTTCAACAAAGTATTGAAATGACTCTCTTTCAAACACTATATAGACAAGAGTGCTTATCATCTCTTAACTTCTCTAATCCATTTCTAAAAGTTGAAGTCTCACAAAGGATATTGAATGACATGCAAGAGTAGGTCAAGGCAATCCAACATGACATAAAGGCCACCCAAGATCGACGAAAGGCCTACACCGACCCAAAAGTCATTGATCAAACCTTTAAAGAAGGCAATATGGTTTTCCTAAGGGTTTGACCCAAGACAAGCTCCCTATCTCTTGGGAAATTTAAAATGTGAAGTCCTAGATATTGGGGGTCTTATAAGATCATAAAATGCCTTGGAACTCATGCATATAAGCTTGCCTTATTTCCTCATCTTAAAAATCCAGAATGTATTTCATATAAGCCTACTCAAATCTTATGCTCCTAACCCGAAACACATCCTTGATTATGAACAAGTTATAGTTCCAACTTAGTGAATCCATGAAGTCCCCAACTTGAGAGGATCTTGAAACTTGGGAAAAAACCCTTAAGAAATTATACCCTATAAGAATATTTAATTCAATGGAATGACTTTTCTAAAGAAGATATAACATGGATAGAGGAATGTATCCTTCTGAAAGAACACTCCAAGTTTCTCTCAAGATGAGAACATCTTGATTTCTCTAAGGAGATGAAACATACCCGAAAACTTTTACAATGGAATATATTTGATTTCTCATCCAAAAATGACTAGATTAAGACAATTAATATTTTTTGAAACTAAAATAAACTTTTAACTAATTAATTGAGATATTTCTAAATTTCTCTTAATTAAAATAAATTAATTTAGTTTTTAAATAACTTATTATAAAAAATTCAAATACTAAAAACTCAATTCTTAATTTATTTTATTAACTAAGAAACTTTTATGATTTTGTTTAATTTTTACCTAATTATTTATAGATTTTAAAGAATTTTAGGAAATTTCAACAATTTATAGAAACTTTTTTCTAATTTTTTTCATACCTAGACATTCCAAAAATTATTTATAATGATATCTTCTATTTTTTTTAAATGTATATGTGTGTGTGTGTGTGTGTGTGTGTGTGGTAAAACCATCCACACACACACACACAAGAAAATAAAACCACGGAGGTTCTTTATCTTAATGCCTTGGGAAAAGGGGGTGCCACGAGTGTAGTGTATATGTCCAAACACCCCCTTCCATGCCCCCCCCCCCCCACCACCTGCCCGCTTGCCCTCCATCGCATCCCTCTCTCTTTCGCCATTTTCTTCTAGATTTTCTAAGAATAAAAACAAAAACCCTTTAATTTAAATCTGAATAAGACAAAAAAACAAGTTAAATATTTTGAAATAAAGTAATTCAAAATTTATTTTTTAATTAAAAAAATGAAAATCCTTTCATAACAAAAGAAAATTAGTTTTCTTTTTCTAAAAGCTTTATGAAGAAGGATCTCTCTTCTCATTTTCAATATAGAACAAGAACAAGTCAACTCTTGTGATGAGTGAGTGAGGAAGCGATAATCTTGAGTTAGAGGTTAGGAGACTCCACATGAGGGAGCTAAAAGCTATTCATACACGGTACCCTTCTCCCAAAAGTTCTTCTTTTCTTATTCTTCTTATCCTCGATGGCCTCTTCCAAATTTCAAATTAGAAATTGATATTTAATTCTTTATTAGCCAAAGTAATGTCAAATTTTCTGGAAAAGGCCATGATAAAAAGTAAAGAATTTTTTATTCATTAAAAATAGATTTTTTAATTTAAATAGTAAAATTTTCTTTTAAAAAAATAGAATAATCATTCCCTTATTCTTGTAGTATGTTAAGATTTTTAAAATTATAAATATTCATAAAATATCTTTAAAATTATTTGCAATTAAATAAATAAGTTAAATTTAACAAAAGATTACCTAAGCATGACTAAAAATATGAGTTTTTGTAAACTTTTAGTTAAGAAAAATTAGTTAAGGGTTCTTAAAATACTTATAGAAGTTGTGAATTTACATAAAAATCTTATTAATCCCTAGGCTAGGTAGTTCTAATAAATTTTTAAAATTATAAGCGTAGCTTTTTTCATAAATTAAAAATTATAGTTCCTCATTATTTAATTATTTGCATTAATTTGGTAGTATCTCTAATAGCAAAAAATGGCACTCTCTTCTCAAAGAAAAGTTAGTCCTAGATCTTGATATTTAAATAAGATGCATTCACACATAGAATTTTTAAGTACATTCATTAGAGATCATTCACACATATTGATAATAATTGGATTGTTTTCACAAATAGAAAAATTAAAAATAAAGTGTGTTTGCACATATGGGTGAAAAAAGTCTAATATTTGATTTGATGTTTTGAAAAAAAAGAGATGTATTCATACACATGAAAAACAAAATATGTAGAAATGCATGAGACAAACTTGTGTTGTGAATTTGTGGAAATTTTCTATTTTTTAGTTTTATTTTGACAAGATGGATTGGTAAAAATATTAGAAATTAATTCGGATTGACTTTAAATGTGTTAGAAATCATACTAATTACTTCCATGGCTTGAGCAATCGGATAGGAATGAGATGTGTTGCCATCCTCGGGGCTATCTTAATTTCTCTTCACCGAAAGTTTGTACGCTGTCTACTATGGTTGACTCCCTCTAGGTATATTTTAGTTGTCGTACAAGAAAGAACTAAAGAGGCTCTAGCTTGAGTTGTAGGGTTGGAAACCTATATGAGCCCAACATGGTTTAGCATTGGAAGGCCCATGAGTTTATGGGTTGATTCACTATTGTAGGCAATTTTATATATGAAAATAAGAAAAAAAAATCAAGAACACTTGTTTTCAAATGGATTGCTTAATGTTCATAAATTAAGAACATGATAAAACACTATATTAGGGAATTTAAAAATTCTCGTATAGTTTGGGAATTCCCAATATAGTGAATATTTGGCCACGTGATCAAATCTTGTCCCCTTACTTGAAAGTGGAGTCTACCCTTATTACTAGATAGGTTGTCTTTTCCAAGTCCCACATTGAAGCATGGGTTAATTTTTAGCCACATGGCAAAATCTTTACCCCTTATTTGAAAGTGGGATTTGGGAGACTTCCAAATTCTCTAATGTGGTGTTATAAGGAACCGCGTGCAAACATTAATTAAGGCAATTGTTTTTATATGATATAAACAATGTGGTAACATGCCTTATTTAGAACACTAAAATATACCTCAAAGGAAAGCGGGTGGATAATTTCCTTATGGAATCTCCTTGAGACTAGGTGGACCCAATTAGGCAGGTGGGTTTCCCAAAACTTAGAATACGGACTATTAAAAGCAATGCATTCCTATGAGTAAGTCCTAGAATTTGTTGTTAATTGTAAGAAGTGAAAAGCGTGCAACATGCAAGTAGGCACAAGGAAGGAGCCCAAATTTTTGGAAATAGTCTTTGAATTCTTAGCTACGACTCAACGTACATGAAGCACTTGCATCCTTGAACTGCCAAAAGGTTGTAGCAACTTTATTGATTAATCATGTAAATTCGCAAGCCGGGTACAATCCCATGCGAGTTTAATGATGGCATAGACTCCCTTGGAAAAACCACAAATTATGATTCTAGTTCATTCTCACCATAGGAAATGCATACAATGAGAGATGATGGGTCTTGAGACCCAAAAGACGGGCTCAACCCCCAAGAGGGATAGAGAAATCCTAACCCTAGAAATCATGTATAAAAAGGATGAGAATGAATAGAACAAAAGATTTGTATGTGTGCAAACTTTGTGCACTTGCCTTCTTACTTTCATTATGAGAGAGTGAGTGAGGGGGAGAGTAAGAGATTGAGAGCAAGAGTGAGAGAGTGAGAGAGTGAGAGTGAGGAACCAAGAGGGTGAAGCTCTACTCATCTTCTCTCCAAGCATTCACTCTTGCCATGCCCATGCTTCTCTTTTGCATGTGGAGGTCTAAGAGGGTTGAGAGTCAAAGGAGTACTCACTTGGATTGTGGAATGTGCAAAGTGCATACTTCATGGGATTGAAGGAAGGCCATGCTGCTCACTACCAAAACAAATGCTTGCATTCATATGCAAGAGACTATGTGAGAGGTAGTTGTTGATTCTCGTGTGTCAAAAATCTTGAATGAATGAGGGTGTGTCTAATGTCCCACTACATTGACCTCATGTAGCACAACATTTTGGTTCCATTGCTGAGACGAACACATTGACCACGTAATTGCTCATACATATATCGCAATGCAAAAAACAGGGGGGGTATCATGTTGCTAACCTCGAAATGTTTTTACGAGTACTTAAAATTTGATGGATTTTTATTGGATTATTGAGAGTATTGGTTAATGAAAACATTAGAAAAAAATCATTTTACACATTGTATTTAGGATAGGATCATTTTTAAACTTTATTCTTATTTTTTTATTTTTTTAAAAACTTGTTTAAAGATTTGGTTGGGGTGGTCTTAGCTTGACGATCATGGTTTCATGGTTTTTTTTTCAAAAATTGCTGGTTACAACATAGTAGTTGGTGTGCATAGTTTAGGTTAGAAAGAATAAGAAAAAAAAGAAAAAGAGAACATGAAAAGAGAAGGAGAAGAAAAAGGAGGTAGAAAGGGGGCCCGGGGGAACGCCCACTGTCTCTTCGCTCGCCCACCTATATATATATATATATATATATATATATATATATATATATATATATATAAGGGTTTGCCCCCAACCCTGAAGGTGTAGAGTTTTTGCCGCCGCTTAGCTTGCCACCTCCTACGACGCCCACTTACCTCTGCCACCGCCGCCCCAAGAGCCTGCCGCCGCCCTTTCGTCTACTTTGTGCATCCACCAAGCCCAGTTCCACCCCCTAAATGCTTCTTATCAGGCCTGCCGCCACTATACTCAGCCTCGTTCCCCCTAGCCAAGCCACTCGCCCCCTCGGCCTACCACCTCCTGCGACTGCCCGTCTACCGTCTTTGTGCACGCACCAAGCCTAGATCCGTCCCCCCAAATGCTTCCCATCAGACCTACTACCAACACGCTCGGCCTCGTTCCCCCCAGCCAGCAGACCACACAATATCACATTCATAGTCGCCAATGTTTTCCACCCCTTCGCCCGAGTCTCCCTACAGCCTCCGTCCGCAGTTGCCTGCCACTTGATACCCATGCCTTCTCCCCTCCACTTGACCTGCGGCCTCCCCACCAATGCCTGCTCCTCTCTTGTCTTCATCTCCCCTTGCCTGCCGGCTCTTCCCACCACCAACCCCACGCCCGCTCCGTCGTCCATCTCGCCAAGGCCACACCCATCCTCCATCCCGCCAAGGTCATGTCCACCTGCGGCTCTGTGATGGTCCCCATTGTTGCCTCGTCTCTGCCCCTTCATCCTCTCATACCGCTCTCCTCCATGACACTTGCCACCCAGCCTACCACATCCTGCGACTCCCCTGACTACCGTAACAATTGCCATTGCCGCCACCACTTCCTCCCGCAGCAACACACGCAAATTCCCCTTAGAAACATATAACCACACACATACATACACCTCGCCCCCTCACCACATACACCAAACACACACACCAACACACACACACACACACGCATACCATTAACGCATCCACATGCACACATGCACTGCACACACAAAACATGCACCCCACCCCACCAAGTCACTTGCACATTTCCTTCCTTACATCACATCAATGCCCTAGACAAAGCAATGTGAAAATGTGCTGGAAGAAAAGACCATTCTCTTCAATCTCACTAGAAGCAAGTACAACTATTGAAGACCCTCATTCTTAGGCCATTCAACTATGATACATCTTATCTAGCTAATACTTCTTCTTTATGTTAATGCGGGGGAAATGTAAGGAAAAGGGGGACAAGATGGGGAAGACTAATTAAGCCTTGTCTCAACATACAACTAGGTGTCTTCATAAGGAAAGGATGATTCTCACCATCATAGCTTTCTTGCTCAATAAAAGAGCCTCTTCCTAACTCAAGCATTAGGTGATTAATGTATATTGATTAATAATTTTCTTCCATAACTACTAATTACCATTTGGTGTTAGCAAATGCTCTTAGAAAAATGTTAAGCAAAGAAAACCAAGGACCTTGCACAAATGGAGGCTACCTTTCTTTCTACCTCTATCATTGTGAATCATTGCACCAATGTGCGACAAGAACTTTCTTACCCTCTTTATTTCTTATCATCTGTTCTTGTTAGTAGTAACCCTTTTTATCTATGCTTTTGTTGCTCATGCAAAAGTAAACAAAGCTTTGGTGTTCACTTCATCTTCTAGCTTGCTTTCCATTTTTTGGGGTACTATTGTGGGGTGTTGTTGATGAGGGCTAAGAGTATACACAATAAAGTGCTTGAAGCAAGGTGATTAGTGATGTGATGCAACTATTGCTAGGGCTAGTGGCAAGTCAATAGGGATACTTTGCACCTTGAGTGGCATGATGTTTGATATCCCTACTTGAAAACATGCTAAGGATGTGCTTCTGTCGTGGCCTAATATTGCTTGAGGAAGCAATATTACAATGTAGCCATCTTCAGAATAATGATTTAGTTCCAATAGATGTTATAGAGGTTGTTGATCTTTAGCAACAATTTGTTCTTCATGGATTGATCACCATTTCTTTTTTATTACTGAGTATATGAATCCATAGATTGATCGTGATTTCTCTTTATTACTGAGTACACAAAGCCATGCTCGTATTTAATTCTATGGACAATTGTAGGGTTGCTATCCCAATTATCTATGTCTATTTGCAAACAGGAAACACCCACCTCGAGGAAGGAAAATCCAAATCAATATTGGAAAGAATCAAGATTGGAATAAGATATTAATTGTATAATATTAGTAGTATATAAGATCAAAGTATCCAAACACAAAAAGCTAGCTGATTAGATATGGCAATTTTGTAATTTGTCACTAGACATGATGTATGAATTTAGAGTGGGAGAGGACTTTCAATGCTTAGCCCTTGTACATATTCTGTTCCAAATTTTGGTCTTCAACATTCTTCATTTTTTAGTTTCCCTCTTTTCCTTTCGTAAAGGGTAATTATACTAATTACTAAAAAAGTAAAAAGTCACAAGTAAAATAAGCAGTTGGGATTGTGTGTGATTCTAGAGAGTTTTTTCCCTTCCCTTCCGATATCTGTGTGATTTGACTGTCGCCATGCATCTGGTGCGACTGGGTGAATAATCATCTGAAAAGTAGACGTAGCGCTAATTGAGGAGGGGATTTGCAATGGTTTGTGGCTGCTTAATCCAGGCTACATGATAGCACTTTCAAAGGGGAAGGCCATCTACATCTAAGGAGGAAGGATCGACCATAATTTTAAGCCTATTCGCTTGATCAAGAAGAGGAGGTGACAACGTTGAAGAAAAGCAATGCTAATACAAAGAGGCTGTTCATGGCTGATGACAAGATGAAAGAGCGGGAGCCACACGGTCATCTGAACTATAGGGAATCTTCTAATTTAGCAGTGGCAGCTTGTTTGCCTCAATCTTCAACGTGTGGAGAGGATTGAGATCATGAAGATCATCGTGATACACGAGAGGTGACTGCTGCTACAAAACAAAAATGATGCTTGGCATGCTCGTTGAATGCTTGATTTTGCTTCGCTAGCAAGCGGAAGGTGATGGTTGAGTGTTCTTAATTCGGATCCACAAGGCAGATGATAGAAGAGGACATACAGAGCTTAGAAGCATATTCATCTTGGGTAGCCTAAATATTTTGATTACAGCTCGATACTTTGGAGGATCCAGAGTATGGAATCGGATGTATGAAGAGCAAAGGTGCCCACATAGATTGAAGGTGCTAGATTAGGACATATTGAACTTCAGGGCATCTATCAATGATAGTATAGTTCTCCTCAGCAAGGCGCCAAGATTCCTTGGAAATAAGCTAAAAGTGCTTCCTCATTAGGCCTCAAGTACAGATCATAAGAGCCTTGTCACTGTCCAATGTTGCTTTGATTCAACTCATCTAAAGTCACATTTCTTTTAGTGAATTTCCCAACACACTTCAACCAACACACTTTTAAATTGCATCTCTTATTAGCTTTGTCTTATACTCGTATCCAATCAAGTTCATGCATGTCCATGGCATACAGATGTATTGACTGTTAGATATCCTTGTAGATCTCAAGCCCGTACTCTTGTGTTATCAAAGTCTTGCTTTGGTTTCAAATAGCCGTGCTTCTACCATTCGAAGGAAGTCTCACTTGATTTGATTTCTATAAGTTCTTTCATCTTGGTGTGTTCCTGATCCTCCGCAAATTTGTGGCTTGGCACAATTGTCATTCGACATCGCTAGTAAACCCGGCATGAAGCCACAACCTAAAGCATCGACAAGATGGAAGAATCACCCTTTTTTGCAAGCCCATCCATGTTTGGAGAGATGAAGTAGCTTCTCCATACACTTATGGAGTAGCAACAACAACACCATCAATAGCAAATGCTACAATAGATGCAACTACAAGCCAATGCACAATACAACGCGGGCACACCAAAAGTAATGGAGGTGATAGAAAGCCAAATACATCTTTTTGATGGCCATAATGTTTCGAGCTACTTGAAGCTCTATGAAACAAAGATTGAGTTTTTTTGTGTGCCTACTCACATGATGAGCCAATTTTTTGTGCAATTGGTTACTTTCTCTTTGAAGCCGTGCATCAATGAGTTGTCTGCTGTGAGTCTTAGTTGGGCTGCTTTTAAGAAAGCTTTGAAGGATGAATATTTTCTAGAGGATCTTAGGATGGATTCAAGATAGCTTTCACGAGTGGCTTTATAAGCCATTGGTGGCTAAACTTTTGCAGGAGTTCAAGTCCAAGTTTAATAAGATGGGTGCTAGTTACCTTAAAGTCTGAAAATGTGGAGTTATTCTTGTAGGTGGCGGATCCCATGCTACAAGCATAACTAGGGGAGCTTTTAGAGGAGAGGACACAACCTATGCATAGGCTTGAAGATTGAGTAGCAAGATGTGAAAGACACTGTCACCACCTTGGAAAAGGGATAGATGTAGAACTTGCGACTGCAAAATGGCATTATGTCACCCATGATCCCTCCTACTACTGTGCCTTGTTTCCCTATACTTGTAGTTCTAGTCTCTCTATCTACATCTACTCATGTACCTTCACTTGCCATGTCTACACCTCCTATGCCTACAGTTATTCTTGCTACATCTTATGTGCCACCTTCAACTCCTATTCCTACACCTATTTCTACCCCTCTACCTAAACCATCTCTTCTACCTTCGACTGCACCACCAACTCCTGCTCTAACACCACTCACTAATGAATTTATTGAAGAGTTAAGTAAAACCATGAAAGATTTAAGACTTGTTGATTGTTCTCAATTTGTAGGACAACAACGATATAGGCACCACCACCTCCTAGAGCTTAAGAAGAGATAATAACTTGTGATGTCTTTAGTGTGACAATCTAGAGCATTATTACAAGGAGTATGAATCTTTCCAAGAAGCAAGGAGAAGTAATTTGGTGTTTTGGAGACCCGAGAACAAAATCTATTTGACAAAGGATGGATTGCCTTTGTGGCCTGTTTTTGTCAAAGGGGAATGAAGTAGGTTCTTGAGGAGATGACTACTCAAAGTTCTTATCTGGCTAGAAGCAATGCTTTTGCCAATGGCATGCAAGTAGAGTGGAGTTCACCAAGTAAGTTTGCTTTATGGCATTTCGCCTTGGATATAGATCACTGTGGAAAGATGCAACAATCAAAGTTAGCTACTATCGGTTAGAGAATACAAAGGGAGATTGGTTAGGATTCACTAGTGGACACTTACTCGGTTTATGCCTTTTTGGGAAAGAACCATGGAACTAAAGTACAGGTAGAGGAGACGAGACGATGAGACTCTTAGTACATCAAAAATGACTAGAGGGGGTGAAGCTTGTGCTCTCCCTTCTAGGCTAGTACTAGAGTAGGTTATGGGTGATATTCATCCCAAGGAGAAGAAGTAGGAAGCACATCCTAAAAAGTGGCATGGTTATAGATACTCTTCTGACATTGAGCATGCTACACACCTCAAGAAGGTGCTTGAGGATCGGAGTTTAAATAGCAAAGTGGAGTTTACTCTTGGCAAAATACCATATTTTAGAATTTGGAAATTCCCAATTTCTATTTTCAAATAAGGAGTAAAGATTTGACCAAGTGGCTAAATCTTAACCCCATATTTGAGAGTGGGACTTGGGGGGATTGCTTATATAGTATCTAAGACAAATTTCACCTTCAAGTAAGGGGATAAGTTTTGACCATGTGTCCAAATATTAGTCACATTAGGAATTTTCAAACTTTATGAAAATTTTAAAATTCCTAAATATATGGTTGCAAGGTCTTAGGCATTGCTAAGAAGGAGTTTCATGATGAGCATCATAGAGTAGAAGATATAAATTGTCTAGAAGAGATATATGGTTGCAAGGTCTTAGGCATTGCTAAAATGGAGTTTCATGATGAGCATCATAGAGTAGAAGAGATAAATTGTGCAGACTACTAAAGAACAAGGCATTCAGATAGAGGATTTGTCGGACGAGAGTGATGATGATCTGCATGTGGAGAGTGTTCATGTATGCTTTGATGATGTTCAATAGACACAACTAGTTCATTTATGAGGAGAGTGACACACCTATCTTTGTAGCTTGTAGACACTTTTCTAGGCCCCATTGGGCTCGAGCTACTATAGAGACTCTAGTCAAAATTGGAAGAGGGATACTTTATGCATTGCATTGTTGGACCACGCCTCTAAGATTAATGTGATTGTACATAGATTTTATGAGAGTGAGAGATGGCCATGATTGGATGTGGATCATGGTTGGCATATGAGAGCTACGAACAACATATCGAGAGATTTGTATGCAACATGTCCCAATAGTTGTGTATCCATAGGTGATGTGTAGGAGGAACAACCATTCATTACAGAGACCCACATGGAGACAAAGGTGATGGACAATAGCTATGCCTATGCATGAGTGCACAACACAGATGGGATGAGAGTGGTGCAGTTTGTGAGAGTATGTGTCAATCATCCAAAGAATAGAGGCTCTTTATGGGATACTTCTTTACCAGTAAACTGACATGTATTTTTACGAGGTATCCCTATCTTTGCAAGATGATAGGGTTATGAGGTTGTCTCAATTCTTGCCTCCTATCAGTAGTGTATTTGGTTCTAGTTTTGTTGGGTTTTATGTAGATAGTTCAATCTCTTATCAGAAGATTTCCAATATATCAAAGACTACCAGGTAGTACATGTGCAAAAAGAGAAAGGTATTCAGGAAGGCATGTATTTTACAGTATGGTGAGGATATAGATGGCTTGTTTGATGTTTTATCTTACATGGATACAGTTGCAAAACTTGAGGCCATGTTGAAAACTAGTGACTTGGCTTGTTTTAGTAAGGTCCTAGTGCATTCTTTGGAAATGTACTCTAAGATTGTTACATTTATGCATGTAGAGGCTACAATAGCTCAGCCAAGCTTTCGATGTTTAGTCATCAGAGTTTTATGGGATGCCACAAGATGTGAGAGCAAGAGAATAGATAGAGGCCAAGGTGTTCACTAAGTACAAGACAATGGACAAGAAAGTTAAACCAGTTGTAGGTTTGCTACCCTTAGATAGTGGAGATCTGATGAGGAGGGCTGCAAGGCTGCCAAGTTTGCAAGATCCTAGACAGTGTGGTCATAAGTTATCAACAAAGACTTTAACAAAGTTAAAAATTGGAAGTAATGAGGTTTTGCTTCCTGTAGAGAAGTAGTGCTTTATAGAAAAGTAGGAAAATTAGAGAAGCAGCGCATCAGCATGGAAGGAAGTTTGTTTTTTTCCATGAAGAGATTGGGTGTGTTGATCAAGAGAGGTAGTAGCTCCAATGGTTATTTCTACTATTGTAGAGGCGAGCACAAGCTCAACTGCCAAGACCCATGGACCGCTTATTATTCAAGTGTTTCAAGCAAGTACTAATGGCTACCTCTCACATAGCCGATGCACTATCCTTCTCTACGAGTGTAGTGAGCTTACCTTGATGCCCAATCGAGTTGCTTCCTTTCTCAAGCACTCCGATAGCTCCACGATTCTTGATGCAAGCTCAAGCATCCTCAAGACTCTACCTCCAAGCTCCATCCTCCATAGTCGCAAGGGAGACAAGAGAAGAGAAGAGAAGAGGAGAGAAGAAGAAGAGAGGAGATGATGGACAGCTTCACCTTCTTGATCCCTCACTCTCACACACTCACTCCCTCACACTCTCACACTCCCTTTCTCAAGCATACACAAGCAAGCAAGAGAAGAGAAGAAGAGAAGAAGGTGAGTCTATTGTTGCCACACCCCAAAAAGAATGAGCTCTCATTCACTTTTTGAACATTATATACAAAACCCTAAATCCATTTTGGGCGATCATCCCCTTATCCCCTTTTTCACATGGCCAGTTGTGGTGGCCTACTAGGCCCTTTTTCCCATTGTTCTTTGTCCTCCTAGCATTAGGAAACGAATGGACTCACAAAGGGGCCTTTTAGCCCGCCCCTCTCTCCTCCTTAAAACAAGGAAAAAGGAGAAAAGAATAGTAAAATAATCCTCCTCTCTCTCCACTTTTGCAATCTCCTTTTGCCTTTTTTGTATTATCTACAAAGATATACTCAGATTCCTTCTCTCTCCTCATTCAAAAAGTCTTTTTCAACCAAATTTTATATTAAAAAAGGAGTGAGTTACGGAAGTGTGGTGCTTTGTTTACAATGCAAAATGATTAGTAGATATGAGGTAATTGATTTTTTAATCGAGAACAAGGAAAATGAAATTTTGGAAGTTCCTTTTAAGATATTTTGGGGATTTTCTATATCCTAGCTTTTGGTAAAAAAACAAACCAACTCGTCAAATTCTGTGTTTTTTGGAAAAAATTTTGGAGGAAAAATAGAAATATCTAAAATACAAAAAGTCTTGGACATCCCTACCCTCTGAGCTATTTTCCCCCATATCTATACTCTCTCATAGCTCTATTGTGACCTCTTCTCTATGTTTATGCAACCTTCATTAACAGAGTGAATTACTCACACCCTCCTTTCCCTTGGCACCTTTGTGTCCCTCTCTGTGCATCTCCACTCTACCTCTTGTGACAACCAAGTAGGCTCCCCATTTCTATTAATAGTAAAATGAATACATGAAAGAAGGAGCTGCATATTGAGATAGAGATTCAATATACCCCATTATTCAAAAGAACCCAGTGTACCAGTGTCAACCCTCAGGTTTTGCAGAGTTACAGGCAAATGGGATTGAAACATGTGGATTTGTGGGTTGATAGGGGAATCTACCCAATTGACCCCTTAAACAATAGACCTCCAACTTTCTTAGGAATCACAAACTTGCTGAAGTATGTGTGAGAGGGTGAAAATAGGTTACTTGGTTATACTAGGCGACTAAATGATCAAGCGTTCAAAGTATTTACAACTTGCCAAGTAGCCATAAAAAATTATCATGATGTAATTGCTGCACATCAACTTCATATACAACAGCTCATAGGACAAGTTGTATAACTGAATGACACTATAATTTAACAAAACAATCAAATTATTTCAATGCAGGACACTATCCATGACATTGGTACCTCATATGAGGAGGCAAAGGCACAATTGGACGACTTGAGAGAGATCAACAACAAGCTAACACAGGAGCACAAACGAAAGAAGAAGCCAATCAATGAGTTGATTGTGAATAGTGGCCAGTGGAAGTGGCCTATCAAAGCATGTAAGGTAGCTCAAAAAGAGAACCTAGGTGAGGGTAAGGTTGGATCATGTATTAGTAGATTACTGAAGGCAAGTACATTGAAAAAACTTTGAGTAATCCTAAGTTTAAGGCTGTGAAGGAAAAGGTGATTGGGTGCACATTAAAAGATGTGTCAAATGAGTTCTCAGTTGTGGATGCACAATCTATTTGTGACAGGGTTGACATTAGCACAACAATTTACTCAAATATATTTAAAGGTGTGACGGCTGGGTTTGGTCACATGCTGAAGAGAAAAAGAATCGTGTCTCTTCCTCAACCTTCAAAGTTAATAGAGGCCCGACGGCAACTTAATACAAAGGTTTTGGAGTTGATAGGAGATCCCATGCATGTTCAATGTGTGGAAACACTAAAGGTTGGGACCAAAAATGCATATGAGGTGAAGTTCATCGAACTCAACAATTACTATTTAGATTTGAACAAGGTGCAGTCGACAATGGTAATGTACTACAATATGTCTGTTGAGAAATGTAATGGTGAATTGCAGTTTGTTATAAAATTAGATGAAAGTGAGGTCATCAAAGGAGTAAATCTTGAAAGAGTTAGTGTAACTCTGATTAATAGAGCTTTACAATTCGACAAGAACAACCCAGGGAACTTTAGTGTTCAATCTGAGCGCAATGTGTGGTGGCTCACTACATTTGAAGTTCCTACGGAAACATTTGAGGTGATACATCTATTATTTATGCACACAAACATTCCAAGCATCATCGATCCTTAGGAACAGGGTGAGATGCTCTCGGTTGAAGGGTATGGTCAATACTTGGTTGAATGGCATCTTGCAGGAGACTTGAAAACTTTAAAATGCATGTGTGGAATCTCCAATGGTGCAAATACAAAGAATCCATGCCTATATTGCTTGACAAAGAGGGTGGAAGGAAAGGACAAAAAGAAAAGCTGGAAAAAGGTGACAGTGTTGCACCGCCGCGCAATAGAGAAGATCCCACTTAGAAGCCCATCTTCAACATTCCCTTGGATCGTATTCACATTTGTTCATTGCATGCTTTTGTCAACATCATGGAGAAACTTGTATATGAATACATTTGCTTTGCTTATAGGATGCAACCAGAAAAAGAAGCCACTGCAATGTGTAGGAATGTGGAGCGAGTGCTATCAGAAATCGGGCTACACAAGCATCAAGTGACAATTGGAAAAGATGAGAAGAGATCACGAAAATCTGGTAACTTGCCAAAAAATCCTTGCTTTGGAGGAGCAAAGGCTAGGAAGTTTCTCTCAATGCCCAGCAATGAGGAAGGGAATGTCATGGTTCGTAGGCCGCAGGACTACGATGGGTGAAAAAAGTTACATTTTGTAGTTCTTGATCGAAATAATGGAGGAAAAACAAGATTGGCCAAAGCTAAGGTTTGGATAATTCTTAACAAATTGGCTCCCTTACTTTGCAAGATGGTGTTTAACAATGAAGATAAGCAATAATTTATCAATGATGTACATAGCTTCTACGAAAACATGGTGAAAGCATGGGGCAAAAGCTCTATCACACATTACATGGTGCGTACTAAGTTAATATTTTAAAATTGTATAAATTGTATAAACTATTGAGTATAGTTTTACTCATGTGTGATGTGTCTTTGTAGCATATCCTTGAGGCACATGGGCCATACTTTGCAGAAAAAGGAAGCATCAAAATTTGGTTCACACAAGAGATGGAAAATTCACATTGGATAGTGCGTGGTGCATACCAAAGAAAAACTGATCATGGTGGAGGGATGAATGGCAGCAATCCAATGATGCAATTGCTATCTTGGTGGTATAGGATTATAGTAGCGAATGAAGCTAAACTCTCGCAAAAGAGACCAAATGAAAGTGCTAATGAATTGGCTGTAGACATGATGGAATCACATCGTGTCACTAAAAGAGTGCGTTATGAAGCCTCAAGTGCCAAAGAAAACCATGCCAAGTGGCTAGAAACAAGGCTTCGACAAGGCAGTAAATGGGTTTGAAGAGAGCTAAGATAGTAAGATAAACAATGTGAGTCAATGTGAATGCAATTCATAGTTTAAGAGAGAAAGAGAGAGTATGCATCTATGTGAATGAGCCTCACAATTTAGGGTTATATAAAAGAAGGTTTCACTTTCTATCTTATTCATTGAGTTCTCACATCTCTTGTGTAGGAAAGATGGCTAGGTCTAAGGTAGTTGCAAATAAGCTTCCGCTCAGAGCCCCATATCATGTTCAGCCCCTTGGAGCATCTACTAGCTCAGATGCACCCCCTTCTCAACCTAATCCACCTTCCTCAAGCCGCCCTCACAAGGGTCCTCCTCAGCATCCCCACAAGAAACACAAGTGGAAGCCAGGTACAGTGGCCTTGAGAGAAATTAGAAGGTATCAACGCTCTTTTGATCTCATCATTCTGAAGGCGAGCTTCTCGAGACTTGTTCATGAGATTGTGCAAGACCTCTACTGCACAGAAAGCAGAAGGTGGTTTTTGGTATAAGGTCAAGATAGACCTGATCGTCTTCATGCTCTACAGTGTACTGCACAGGCCTTTTTAGTTGACTTGATGACTAATGCTCAACGTTGTGCAATACATGCGAAGCGTATCACTATAACTCCAAAGGACTTCCAACTTATAAGAAATCTTCAAGCAGTGAAGGATGCATTCGTTCCAATGGAATGAACACAGTTTGTAATGTTATCTTTTTTGGCATAGTGTTATCCTCATGCATTGGACATATAACTATGTCCCAGTGCAAAACTATTGTATGCGCTCGTAAAATATGAATTAAAATTTTACATGTGTCCTTCGCTCTCAACTTTGACTGTGCATCTTCGCGGTATTTTCAATTCTTACTTACAGTTCTTGTTAGCACTATTAATTTCAACAGGAATAACATGCAAAAATTTACAATTTCTTGTTGTAGACTTTAGTCTTGATGCCTTTGTACAGTCTATGTGGTGCGAAGTTTCTAAGGGATAGTAGTTGCGATGTTGATTTCTCAATTATCAATCCATCCATAATGTTGGTGTGGGATAATTTTTCAAATACTAAACTGTATTGGAATGCGACGAAACTTCACATGCACACTCGTTAGGTGGCCAAGAGCCCAAATTTTTTTTGGAAAAAAAGTGCTTGCAGACCCCTGGTCTGAAGTTTGGCATTTGGAGCCACTTTCTTGGTAACGAGTGCATATGTGAAGTTTTGTCGCATTGCGATAAAAGGTTATGGATTTATGATCACACGATGGATAGTGCATATGAAGCTGCATTAACTCGGTTTTGGGGTTTAAATGGGTTAAAAGTTCATTCTTCTTCTCATTTTCACATCTTGATTTCTTTGCTTCCTCCATTTTCAAATCCCTAACCTCTATCTCTTCTCCGTCTTGCCCTCCTTGAGTTTGCGTGGCATGCACCAAGCAAGCATGCCGCCGTTTTGGCCCCGAAAAGACATCACGCCAAGGCCCGCCACCTGGAGTACAAGGTGGAGCCTCCTCTAGTGCAGCAACAGGTGCTCCCCATAGAGCACAAGGACCACCACAGAAGAAGAGGAGATGGAAACCGGGCACTGTCGCCGTTCAAGGAGATAAGGAGAATCCAACTCGGATACGAGCTTCTCATCCCAAAAAGTTCTTTTCATAAGGTTGTTTGAGAAGTCATGCAAGACTTGGAGCTGAAAGGGATGGGAAGATTTTGGGCACGAGTGCGGGATGGCCCACCAACAGGAAGGTGGACTGCTGCAGCTATGGAGGCCCTAGAAACGACTGCAAAGGATTTCTCATCGACTTGTTCGATGATACACGGCTTGCGGCCATCCATGCAAAGCGTGTCACAATCACAGATAAAGACATGAACTTTATCATTCAGCTTCGACATGGCAAGGGGAATCCACCATAGTTTGCTAGATTAATGATGCAAGGTTTGTAATGAGTGTTATAGCGCCATAACATCTTGGAAGGCCAAATTTTTTTTTATACTCTACCACATTGGAATATTTATTTATATATACATAATATCTCATGCAATGTGTACTAAATTCAAATAATTGAGTAAAGTTGTTTTGTTTTGTTTCTTAAAACGCATGACTCTTAATTTTTGTTTAACTTACGAACGCATCAAAAGTAGTAATACGTATGGATACAAGTTAAGTTATTGCTTATGCACAATCGCAAGTGCAGTACTACACATTGAATTATGTTAATATATGCGGATGCATCATTCACGTACCACATATTATCGTCACACTTACACAATTGCAAGTGCAGTACTAGGCGTTGATTTATGTTAACGTATGTGAATGCATCATTTACGTACCACGCAATATCATCACACTTATACGAACCACACATTTATTTAATAAATATTTATTTGTAGGGACAAAGTAAAGTATCTTATATTCATCAAGAAAAATACATGTGACATTAGGGGAGTTTTGAGGTCTCGAAAATGCCCTGTAAGAGATCCTAGAGAGAGAAAACAATTTACAAAATAAAATCATTTTATAGAATTTTTAAAAGGTTTATATTTTGGTAAGTTAAAATATCAAAATTCGTTAATAAGTCATTGTCGTGATATTCTCGTGGTCACATCAAACCTAGAAATCTAGGTCGCCATAAAGTTGGCAAGGTTGTCATAATGAAGATCTTACCTCTCCTCATTAAAGTGAAAAGTAATATTCAATTTGAATTTTGAAGGATACTTGATTGCCTCCCTCCATCGTTTCTCTCTTCCTTTTTTCTCCTCCTTATTAGCCTCTTCTTTGTTTTCGTTCTTGCTTCTAATCATATCCTTAGCTATGGATCAATCACCCAATTATCTCTGTAACTCAGCTGTGGATCAATCATCTAATGATCTCTGTAGCTCTCATAAAAGATCTCTCTATCATCTTCATATTGAGTTGGACAGTGAGTATGAACCGATAAGAAAGAGAACAAAATCTATCACGGTTACAGAGTCTATGAAACATATACTGAGGTTTGAAGGAAAGAAGAATATTGATCTTTGGTTAGATGGAAAGCTATATCCCAAAGATCCTAGCAGAAATAGCACTCCTCCTTTCTATAATAGCTCGTCATTAATGAGGTTTATTGGTGATGGCTACAATGGATTTTTAGGTTATATACTTAATCTTGTTGTAGAAAAGGATATCCTTGGACTAGAGAATCATCTTTTGATGAAACACAATATAGAGTTGTTGCAGAAGCTAGAGGATTGTCAACAAAAAATTCATTCATTGGAAAAGCATATCAAAGCTTATCAACAAAAGCAAACTTTATTAGGCCTTCGAAATCGACAAAGAGCTCTTAAAAATATTGAGAATCTCAAACGAGGAGGAGGAGGCCGTGGTAAAAGAATCCAAGCAGCAAGGTATATTTTTTTTCACTTGAAAAATCTTAAATATGGCTTTATTTAAACTACTTGCATTGATTTGTGATGTTAATTTTTCTTAGATCTCTTCTACAACCAAATGCAAGTGAAAGAGATTCTTTAAAAGCAGCTCAGTTTTATTATCATCTTCTTCCTTCAGTGGTTTCAAAGGATATTTTGGAGAAGAAGAAATTTAAAAAGGCAAAGAAACAATGCTTGGAGTCATTTGTGAAGGATCATTCTTTGGATTCTGAGTTAGTATAGAAGACACTGGATAGTATTGGTATCAGTCGAGATACTTATATGCAACTTTTCCAACTTTTACAATCAAATATGAAGCAAGGACAAGTACATAATTGCATACTTCCGAAACCATTTGTGGTTAGGACTATCAGACAGAGAGTTAATAATAAAGTGATGGAGATTCTAGGTGAGCCTTTTCATATCAAGGCTAGCTTCAAGGGCAAGAAAAAGGAGGTTACATTCAATGAATTTAACAATATTTTCCTTGACTTTCCCACCCTACAATGCTTAATGATCAAATTTTATGACTTGTCAATAGCAGAGGCACAGGGAGTGGCTAGATTTGTAATTAAACTTGATGAAAGTGAGATTCTGAAATGTAAAAAATTGGAGAGAATCTCTATCACCTTGATGAATAGAGCACTTTCGTCAAGTCATTGCAATCACTCAACATCATTTAGTGTTCAATCAGAATATAACATCTGGTGGCTAGGAGCATTTGAGGTAGATACTGAGAATTTTGATATACTATATTGGGTTTTTCATCAAACATCAATACCTAATGTTATTCAAAGGCAACAAGCAGAAGAAGAGCTATTTGTTGAAGGATTAGGGAACTACAGGATTGAGTGGCACATAGCTGGTGACCTAAAGACACTCAAATGTATGTATAATGTATCAAAGGGAGCTAACTCGAGATCTCCTTGCTTATACTGCATGTCACCAGCTGTAGAGTTAAACTCAAGCAATTGGAATAGAGCTCCCTCTAGGCACAATAAGGATCCACAGTTTAAACCAGTTTTGGACATTCCTTTAGCGAATGCCCATATTTGTACACTTCATGCACTTTGTAGGATAATCGAAAAGCTTGTTCATCTCTATATAGGATTTGCATGGAAGTTGAAGCCATTATCAACTAGAACAGATGCTATAACAAAGGTTGAAAAAGTTCTCTCTGCAATTGGTTTGCATGGTGGCAATGTTGTTATTGAACTAGATCTTCAAAAGTCTAAGGATGGTAATTGTGTCCCAAAAAAACCATCTATTGGTGGAGTGAAGGCTAGAAGGTTTCTAGGCTTTCATGGGAGACTTGGCAAGATAAACTCGAGAAATGGTGGCTCAACTATTAAATTTAATCAGTGGAAATCCCTACATAATGCAGTTGAGGATCACACTGATAATGGACAAGCTTGAAATAGAAAAGCTAAAGTTTGGGAAACACTAGACAAAGTGTTTTTTTATCGTGATAAGACTGAATGGAATGATGATGATCTCAAAGACTTTAAAAACCAATTGAATCTTTTCAAAAAGGCGATGACAGAAGCTTGGGGTGATCAACACTTTACTCACTATATGGTAAGAAGTTTGTATATGTTTGTTTCTTCATTGTCGAACTCATATAATGTTTTTTAATAACTTTCCTTATTTGTTGACTATGCAGCATATTCTATACAACCATGCTCCATACTTTATTAAACAATATGGATCTCTATCTATCTGGTCAACCCAATGTATGGAAAAATCACATTATCAAGCAAGAACAAAATATTTCAGATATACAAGACATGGAGGTGGAAGACACAAAGCCAACAGTTTATTAGAGGTCTTTCAATGGTTCTATCGACAAATTTGGCATAAATTCAAGCTTAAAGATACAACCACATCAAGCAATACATCATCTTTAGCAAGGACTATACAAATTGTTACCCAAAGAAGAAAAGATAGATATTTAAATTCTTGCGCAAAGCAAAGATTTACAAAATGGTTACAAACCAAACAAAGAGTTGGGAAAAGATGGGTTTCAAGAAACCCTTAATCTTTGGCATCTTCTAGTCTAATTGTGTTACAGAAGAGTCCTTAGTTTCAGGCACCTCAACAGGGCCTTCAGAGGAGTCCTTGGTTTCAGGTAGCTCGACAGGGCCTCTAGAGGAATCTTTTGTTTCATCCCACTCAATAAGACCTCTGTATTTCAAAAACTCTTGTTTCCGATAGCCTGGAAGAAGCTTCAAATTCTTACTATCTCCTATATAAGAGAGCAAATAGGAGCCAAGAACTCCAAAATATCCAGCTCTAGATCCACTCTATCCAGGCATAAAGCCAAAAACTCTTATGGCTTGTTCCTTCTCCACCAAAATGATCTTGTCCAAACCTCTGCTGAAAACTTGAGATCCAATTACCTTTGAGATAGCTCTCAAAGCCATCATTGGTAGACTTGGAGAGCTTGACAATCTACTATGATATATTACAATTGTTTGATTGTTTAAGTTTCCAATATAATGGCCAAGGCTTTGATTTTTTCCAAGCTTCATTGGCCTAGAGCCCTTGGCCCTTCCAAGAAAGTTGTCCAGATCTTCAATCTCAATCTATAGAACAAACCACAACATTACAAGATATAAGATATTTATCTATAATGCATAATAAAGTCTAACATAAACTCAATGGGTAACTTCGAATTATATTTCATACCTTAGGGTGTTCGTCTTCTTCAAGAAGGCTATCATCATAAAGATTTATTGAACTCTTGGGCTTCTCATCTGATGGAGACTTCAATCTCTCTTCATACCCTACATCATCAATATGAAGTTTCTTCTGGACCTGCAAGAACTCTTCTTCTGTAGGTAGCCCCCCCTTTTCATATTCTATGATCTGATTAATACATGTATGTAAGGCTATAGAGCTATCTTGGAAATTCTCTCCCTCAATATCAAGACTTGCTAGTGGTTCTTGTTCATAATCTATAAAATTCATGTCATTTTTGCCCCAACCTGCAAGGATTGCTAAGCAATAATCTTCTCTAAGATCAAAAAGATGTTGAATATCATTTAGCAACACATATCTCTTCTTGTTGATAAGATAAGTGGGAAATGTTGGAACACAGGCACGAGGACCTTCTTCATCAACCTGTGCACTTGGCTCAATCTCCTTTTCTTCCACCATTGTGATATTGTCACTCTTGAATAAACCTACATCAAAACCTTGGACAAGTTGATTCTCAACATCTTCTTGGAACATCTCCTCCCTCTCTTCGACCTCCTTATCCATACTTGCAATATCCTCTAGCTTTCTTTGTTGGTCTATATCTGGAGAAGAATTTTCCATGTACTAAAGATACACAATAAATCCAATGTCCTTGTGGATCAGAAGGCATTGGTGTTGGTACTTATGGAAAGGGCAACATGTTTCTTTCTTTCTGAATTCCTCATCAACAAGGTTGAACCTGCCTAGAAAAGTTGACCTGGATGTATTGGTGGCTCCCATGACATCACTATAATGAACAAATCCATCGACTTCTAAACCTTGCACATGTCTATCATAAAAACATCTGTACTCCTTAAGTTTATCATCAAGATCCTCCAATAACTCCTTCAAATCAAAAGGAACATTGAAAATTTTCCTGATATAGCAAAAATTGGAAGAATTTCCAATGGTGTGTAAAAAATCAAAGAGTCTATCATCAGATGTCTCAATTATCTCCTCCTCATCCATTCCTTCCAGAGAAAGCTTCCTCTTTGTCATCTTGACCAGAAATATATTTATCCCTGAAAAAAAAAGCAGAATAGAATCAATATCCAATAAAACAAGATGGAACCATGGAAAGAGGGCCCAAAATTGATTTTCCAAGACAAAAAAATAAAAAAATGAGAATTTTTTTAGTTGACCGGTGAAACACAAAAATTCAAGTGTGTAAGGCAAATGCCTGTGAAAGAATCGCGTTTCATCGGACACTAGCTTGAAGACAAAAAATATTCTAATATGTGGCCGGTGAAATGCGATACTAAGCAAAATATCATCAACAGAGACATTGTTTCGCGTTTCACTGGTCAAAAATTGCAAATGAAGAAAAGAAACATGAATAATAAATAAATTCTATGGAAACACACAAATTGATGATAAAATCATTTTTAGAAAAGCTATGCTGCTTTTGAAAGATAGAAAGCACATAACATCTTTAATTGTTCAAGTGTTATAAAATATTATTTCTATATTAATCAAATTTATTTTGTTAAAATGCTTGTAATAAAAAAATTTGTTACCTATCAAAGATTGTTGAACTGCTCTCCACACAGGAAGCAAGGACCTTGAAGAAAAGTCGAGACGAAATTTTGGCAGAGAAGAAGACAATGTCGGAGAAATGGGTTTGAAATGCTTTTATATCGATCGTTAAGCATGTGGTGATAGTTCCAACGAAAAAGTTTGTGTAATAATGGAAAAATACGTGTACACGTGTCTGACTTAACACAGCGTAATAAACTCCTCAGAAGACGTGCGCATTCTCTTTTTCCAAAAATACGTCACACCTGTGTTAAATAACCCTTTTCCAAGTAAATAAAAAATTCCGGTAAGCGAGAGGACGTCACACGTGTGTTATTAACACTTTGCGAAGAACGTTGAGTCCATGCAAATTCACCGCCTTCACCTTTCATCGCATTTGATCGCTACTCCATCTTTGTTTTTGGTGTTCCTTCCAGTCTCCAAGCATTTCCTTCCAATCTCCAAGCATTTCACTGCTTCCCCAACAAAGCAAACCTTCGAGCATATTGTCGTCTTTAGGCTGAGATTGTGAAGAACAAGCTAAAAAGAAGGTATGGCTTCTGCATCTTGCTTTTCAATAACAAGCTCCATTCAATGCATTGTTTTGATACTTTTCCTTAATCCTTTATGTTATTATTAGCTTATGACCACTACAAAAGAATTTTTTCCACAGTGAAAGCATTCCTTAATATTGTGCATATTTAAGGAAATCTTCAAATTTCCTCCCTAATTCTGTGGATATTTTATGTAATCTTAAAAGCTTTCCTTGGATCAAAGCTCTTTTTTCTTGGTTTTGTTAATTTTTATGCTATTCATGAGCTGTCCGGTGAAACGCGAAAATAAGGTACTGCAAGCAGGTTTCCTGGCTTAAATTCGCGTTTCACTGGACACAATGGACAACAAGTCCGGTGAAATGCGAAAAGAAGCAGCTGCAAGGAGGCGCCTTGCTTGACACTCGCGTTTCACTGGACAGCTTGAGAAAAATTCAGATGATACGAGAAAACGCCATGCAGCATAGATAACTCTTGTCTGGGACTCGTGTTTTGCTTTACATGCTGGAGAAGAAGTAACATATGTTTTTTTGGCAGATGGCTAGGACTAAGGCAACAACAATAAAAGAGAAGATTGATCCTAGGGATTTGGCATCAAAGATTCATCAGTCTTCAAAGCCTCAGAAGCTCTTTAGAAAGTCAAAGCCAAGGAAAAGGTTTTCTCAAAATGTCAGATGTCTAAGGGAGATTAGGAAGGCAGTAAATGCTCTTGACAATGCAATTCCAAAGTTATCTTTTCAGAGGCTTGTCAGGGAAATTTGTGACATATATAGTTTGGATAGTTTCAGATGGACAAGAACAGCTCTTAATTGTATACAAGAAGCCACAGAGGATTTTCTAATTGAGTTTTTCCAAGATGCCTACATTTGTGTTGCTCATGCTCATAGGCTCACACTCATGGACAAGGACATGGTAATTCTTAGGAGGCTAAGATATAGATTTTCAAAGGTCCTTGAGCCAATTCCCCTCATTGATATGAAGACATTTAATATCCTTAATGTGCCCCCAGCTAGAAGAAAGAAAGATGATTCTGGTGTCAAGGTTGAGGATGTCACCCATGAGAAGGATACAAGGCAACATGAAAAAGAGGAGAAGGCTAAAGAGGAACAAGCAGATAAATGGAGAGAGTATAGGAGGCAAAGGGTTGAAGAAAGGGAAATAGAGCAACTAGAGTCCTTTGAAAATGAGCTAGCCACCCTTCTTGAAGCAGCTAATCCAAAAGGATTCAGTGTGTTTTGTTTCTTACCTGGTGACTTAGGCAAAAGAACTGAGGTTATCTCCTTTGATGCTGCATGTGTTCATATTCTTAAGGATAAAAGAAGAGAAGTAAATGACAATCTTATTCTTGTTGGCCTAAGGTATGTCCATCCATAATTACTTATACTTTTTGATATTTTTTTAGCAATAAGATTTTTCTTGTTTATACTCACTATTTCTATGTCTTTTCTAGGTGTATAATGCATGAGTTTCCTTTGGATATACAACAAAAAATTGAGGTTTTTGATCCATCTATCTCATTCTTTATGAGGAATGAGCTTGATGCAAGTTTTATTGAGCACTGGCTCAATTTGATTGACTTCGATACTTTGGAGCTGCTTATAATTTCATATAATGAAAAGTAAGTGATTCAATATTCTATTAGAGTTTTTGAGATTTTATCCTACTAATTTGTTGAGATATGATTGCTTTTAGTTCTCATTGGAGCTTGATTGCAATAGACCTTGTGGATAAGCAATGCTTTTTAATCAACTCTATGAAAGGAAGCCATGGAAATGCTAAATTGTAAGTTATATTATCTAAGGGCTCCTTGATACTTCAATTCTTTTTTTTGTAAGTACTCTAAATTTCAACATATTTTATATACAGAGGTGCCAAAAGGTTAATTGAAGAGCTAGAGAAAAGACACCCTATGCCATCTGATTTGCTTGCAACAATGCAATATAGACAAGTTGCGGTAAGTTATTCATTAAAATAATTGAAACATGAGTTTATTCTATGAACTACCATTCGTCCTCTTTATAGTTTTACTTTGTGTTGGTGGTTGCAGTGTCCCCATTAGGATTATAGCCATTCTTGTGGGGCTAGAGGGTGATTGCAAATGCTAGAAGAATGGTTAACTTTGTTTATCTTAATGATGATAAACATGTAAAGGTAATATGAAAGATGCTAAACTTTAAGATAGATATTAATTGCAAATAGTCCATTGATGATAAAAATATAGTCTATTGTAAGAACAATAATGAACTAAAACTCTTTTTTCTATAAATGTGTGACAGTTTTCGAAGGATTGCTATACATCTGAGCATGTTTGGTACATCAGAGCAAAGCTCTTGAAGTATATAATGGTCAATTGTATACAACCAACAACAGAGATTGGTGGGGATTTGCACGGTGAAGGAGATGCGGTGCCTATAACCACGGAAGGCAAATCCATAGCTTCAATACCTTCTATACCCAAGACATCAAAGAAAGGCAAAAGGACTCCTAGAAATGATAGTTCTCCAAAAAAGAAATAGTTTGCCATGTCGCCTTATAGGCCTTCATATATAGAAATTTGCCCTTCAGCCCTTATATATCTCATAGAGATGGCAAATAGACATCTGCTACAAAATTTGTACATGTATTTTATATTGATAGTAAAGGTATCTTTTCTTGAATGTCATTGCAGTGTATTTTATTTTCTCTCCTTTTCGATATCCGCAAAAAATAAATTACAAATGTTTGTTAGTTAGAAAGTGAGATCTTGATATACATCTAAGTAGATATAATATGATGTGAAAACTTACTCGTTTCTTCTCAAGTTGGAATACAAAGGAGCATGGTAGTTCAATGTCTTCATTTTGTAAATCCATCCTCACTTGATGTAGCGTACATGATTTTCTGATCTTTAAGATTGCAATAATATCCTCATTGAACCAAATATCAAGATCCACAATAGGATCCTTGCTGAAATCATTAAGATTCTGGTCTAAAGCAACTAGACTACTACCAACAAAATGCCATCGACTATAGTAAAAGCTAAGGATAAAATTTTGAGTAGCAATCATATATTTACAAGCTATAGAGTCTTGATCTATCTTACATATAATTTTTCCTTCTGTCCTTGTATCCCATCATTCATCAACAAATTGTATGATATGATCATATGTTAGTCTCTCACTGAAAGCATGGTTTTTGTTATTCTTATCTCCATATTAGAGAAGAAATCAATAAATATATTAATAGGCATAAATAAAGTAATTTTTCTTAGCCTACTTGAGATATTAGATTTTAGTGCTTTCTGGATCTCAGAAAATATCTTACATCTATAGTCCTCACTAGTAGTTGGACTTGGAAAAGGCCACTCAAAGCTTGAAAAATCTGGCAAAGGAAGGAGTTTTATTGATCCCCATTGGCAATGCCGCATAGGAATAACATAAGAATGGTCATAAAAGAATATTCCATTCTCTGCAAGCTCTGTCTTCTTTCTACCTCTATACATTTCTTCTCCAATTGAACCATGTATAACATCAATAACATCAATAATAGATTCCACTGGTTGCCATTCCTCAAGATTAGAGGGATAGACATCTACAAGACAAACAAATATTATAATGGAAAAACCTAAACCATGTTTAAGAAATGAAAAACTTTAAGAATCAAATTCTTACAATTTGGTCTATGCATTGGAAGCTTTGAAGATCCAGGTTTCAAACACAGCTCTCTATGCATGAACACATGTTGCACTAGTACCTCTTTGATACTATTCTTATTTGCTCCAAGCTTAAAATCTCAGATTCTACCCTTCCAAGTAGAGATAAACGAGCTCTCATGTCTTTGCCTTTTTCCACGTTTTGCTTGTTGCATGGTGATCCAACTACCTTTGCTAATGATAGTAGGAATCCATCTTCCATCAGTTTGGAATTAGTTAAACACTGATATGGATGTGATTTGGGAGCTTGGACGCCTTGTTGAAGGTCGAATTTCTGTATCCATGGTAGAAGAGAGAGATACATGCACACAGAGAGAGAGAGAGAGAGAGAGAGAGAGAGAGAGAGAGAGAGAGGACTAGGCTATCATAACGGAGGGAAAAACAATAGAGAAATAAAAGAAAGGAGAGAAAAAACTGAGCGCCATGCTTTTCACCAATTTGAATTTTGATTACATCAGTCATTATCATTAATCTAGAAACATCATTAAATAAAAGTAGCCGAGACTCTATGCCATTAATGCAAAAGATGTCATAATCACGAATATAAGAGACTAAAAAAACATAATAAAAATACAAATTCGTAATATTATCATATTTATATATTTTTGTAAAATGATTTTTTAATTTTTTTAAAATAGAAGTTCCGTTTCGGAGGCTTTGCTCTTATTGGTCTAGAGCACTCTCTCTCCACATCCTAAAAGTCATTTTCGAGACCTCAAAACTCCCCTAATGTGGCTGTTAGTGATGGTAGATACAAAAAGCCGATAGCCAACAAGAACTCTCAATTGTTCCTTGGCTTTTTCATCAGTGGAGAGGAGGGGCGAGCTTCTGATGAAAATATAAGTTCCTTATTTGCTTCAAAAATGATGTGCTCCCCCTTCAGCTCTTTCTCTAGGAGAAGCAGATCTGACACTTTAGCGAGGACGCCTAATGTAGCAAGCACACATATTGCACCACCACGCATTTGATCAAACAAGTAAAGAAGCTTTGACCGCTTGATTAGCACCACCTTCCCCAAGCTAGATGTCATATGTATTGCTGGAAAAGGTCCAAGCTTGAATTTTCATGATTATTTCTTGCCCTTCTAGTGAGCACTTCTTATAGAAGACCACCAAATCTACAACAAGGTTACCAATATACTCCTTCAGAACTGAATACTTTCGTCGATCCGCATGTCGAGCTCCTCCTTTCCTTGATGCAAACTCATCTATATACAGTATGTCCTAAATGACAAAGTCAAATCAAATACCTGCAGGCATCATTTTTGGCCAAGATTTCACCGGTGGACTCCGGGGACCAGACGCACCCTACCGTCAAGTTTCATTGCATAAAAATATATGGTAGTTAGAAATCTCACCTTCTCTAGATCATCTTGTATCTTCATTTCCTCGTGTGTCAGGGAGGCACCTCTTTGGGCAGAGGGATCTAGAAACTCCTTGGTAGGAAGCTGGGGCCTTGGTACGAATAAATCATGTTGTAGTGCTTCAAATTCAGCATCTGGCACAAGGTAATCTTCTTCAACTGAGGTAATATGCTCCTGTGCTGCTATGATCGCACTCACAGTATCTAAGCTTGTGCCATCATATCTTCCAATCTTTGCCATTGTTGGATGCACATCCATGTAATCATAATCAATCAGATCTTCCATTGAATCCTTGACTAAGATAGAAAACAAATCTTCTTCCTTTATTTCCAAGTATTGTAGTACATCTAATAGAAGAAAGTATTGTACACCATCTACTTCAATGGGTGTCAAGGAGGCAAGGTTGGGTTTGTTGACTTGTGGCTGTTCTGAAGAAGATGGCACCATGAGAGCCAACCCTTGCTTTGCCACCACTCAATGTTCCTCTTCAACATTTATGAGCTCTTCAATTGGTTCTCCTCTCGTGTATGTGATAGAAACAACCTGTGGAGTTGTATCTTCATCGCTCTCCTCCTCTAGGGGTGTATCCAATGCAAGGAGGTAAATTGCCAATGCACAATCACACTCCACGAGATCCAAAGGTGATGTACCTAGTGCACTTCCCATGGGAACAGTGCATACTCTATGCGAAGGATCCACATGGGCTAAACACCTATTCACCACTTTTTGGTGATTCTTCCCTGCCTAAAGTACCATGAGTTGTTCTAGAGGCACCCAAGTCATGTTGGATCCCTCGATGGAGTATGTGCATGTAGTAATGGTGCTTACAAAGTCTTCAAAACTTGAAGGGGAGAATCGAGCGATGAGAGCATGCTTTCAAGGTTAAAGTTCTTAGAGAAAACCTTGGGGGGTTCACTATATATATATTCTCTATATAACTTGCGTTCATGACCTATTTATAAATATCCTAATCTGTGAATTTCTCTTGAATAAAACACAATCCTTTTATATTCAATCTATAAGTAACCCCTTTATATGACATCCTTCTATATGTAAAAAATATATATAAAAATGGTGTTTTAAAAACCCCTTATTTTGAACTCACGTTATATATACATATATTCACGAGTGACCCCCCCGAGGAGAAAACCTGGAATATCTCGTCACCCTAGTTAGCAAAGATAGTCTCGTGGATCCACTCATCAAAGTGTGCGCGAGCATCCATTGTAGCAGGTAGGAGGGATGTGTGGATATAAAGAGATGAAGAGAGTGTGAAACGAAACAATGAAACAAGAACTAAACTAGTTCTACCTTAAAAACCTTAAGTTTTAAACCATTAAGCGTTGTTCGTATACAATATTTAGTTATGGCTTTACTTACATCTTTGTAAAGTTTACATGCATATGTAAATTAATGTGTTGATGTGAAAAGTGTATAACAAGTGTATGATTTTTCATAAATACCATAATTTTTAAATATTGCAAGATTGTAACCGACATTATTCTATTGGCCAAAATAATCCAAAAATTTATAGGTGTTGGATATTACAACTTATCGTGTTGGGATTTTTAGGGAGACTCTACAATTTCTAAAATATGTGGAGCCACACACTTTCCACTAGTGGTGCACAGATCGGACACCGTATGCACGCGTAGTGAGCGTCAAAAGGTCCCCAAGAACAAAAGAACTCTACTTTTTACACAAAAACCAATGAAGAAAGCTTGCACGACATGAACAAGAGACCAAATGGGTGCAATCTCCCCCCATGCCTTGTGTGAGCGCTCCACAAAGCATGTATTTAATATATTATTCATCTTCAAGCTCAAATAATAGCCCAATTTATAAAAAATAGCACGCTTTAGCTTTTGAGTTTGCTTTTATGCCACTAAAGAATTAAAGCTAATGGACGCCCAAGAAGTCAGGTGGTACCCAAATACAATGTCCAATACAAGTATTTAAATCGTGCGCCCATGCGCATACAAAAATAATACATAAATATCAAATGCTTTGATAAATAAGCGTGACAAAATATAGGCACCATGCCTAAGATACGTGTCCATAAAAAATTGATGATAATTTGAATACACGCTATCCTTCAATGCTTCCCAATGCCACCGCTGCTCACTCTACACATCAACTGAAGCATTCACAATTGTTAGAAAAATAATATAATTAAACCGACAAAAGTGAATACCTAGCAATCTTCAACCATATAAATAAATTGGTTAGAAATCAATCCTAACCTTAATTTATTACGAGTGCGCACTCTAAACTCATAAATGTTAATTAATTTAAATATGTATTTTGTAAAATCACCCGCTATGGAATCACCCATGTACACATAAAATTAACAAAACGCCCGAAAAGGATAGGCATCCCCATCGACTTTTTGCACAAAGAATCCACTTTATGTATGAGCCTCGGTAATAAAATTTTACGGAATCCATAGCAAAACCTCATGGAATCCACCGTGGAATATGGCTCCTGGCATCATACCCCCGGGGTGGAATAGCAATTGTCCTCAATTGCTATTAGCTCAATGTGGAGCTAACAGAGTGGGAAAAGCATTTAGGTCTCTAGCGTGCATCCATTGGGCCTCTTCAACAGGATGATTTTTAAACTTGACCATATATCTAGAATATCTACGGCTAGTTCTAGTGTTCATAAAGTCAGTATCTATAATAGTTTCAGGCTCAAGTATTTCAGTTTCATCATCTAGCATAGAAAGGGTGTACATGTAGTTGGCCTCTAAAAGGTCGTAATAAACTGATATGGAAGGTGTTGTGGATTTTCCAATGTTGTGGTAGTTCTAGTTTAAATACATTGTCATTGATTTTGTGTATGATCTTGAATGGTCCATAAAATCTAGGTGCTAATTTGACAACAGGGTGTTTATCTACACTTTGTAATCGTCGTTTTTCAATTCGTAACCAAACATAATCATCAACTTTAACATTCATAGCTAGTCTTTTCTTATTTTCTTGTTTTGTATATGATTGCTAGGCTTTGGTAATCATATATTTAACTTCATAAAAAATAGTAGCATGCATGTTAGCAATATCATCAATAGTTTGAATTTTGTTTGATAATGATGCAATAGGTGTAGGCAATCGATATCCATAAATAATTTCAAATGGTGCTTTCTTTGTAGTTGTATGTGGTGTGTTATTATATGCAAACTGAAGTAAATGTAGATATGTATCCCATGTGTGTGGTTTTGAAATAGTGTAAGCACGCAAAAGATCTAAAATAGTACTGTTAGTAGCTTCTGTTTGACCATTTGTTTCAGGATGAAATACTATTCATCACACATTTTGCAACAAAGGAAGTCCCCCTACATAAGCTCCTAAGGAAAGATGCAGAGTTCATTTAGACAGATGATTGTAAAGAAGCCTTCAACACTCTAAAGCAGTGTTTGATCGAAGCACTCATCCTCCAACCTCTTGATTAGATGAAAAAATTTCATGTACATATTGATGCATATGTAGAAGGTTTAGGCATAGTCCTTTGCCAGAAATGCTCTTCAAAGCTAGATTATCCCATCTACTACACAATCGTATGGTCACTAATCAGAAAAGGAACTCCACAGTGATTGAGTTAGAGTGCCTTGAAATGGTGTTTACCTTGGAGAAGATTTGACACTACATGTTGTTGACACACTTCAAATTTTATGTGGATCATGAGGTGTTGTTCTTTCTATTGAATAAAGTTGATGTAAAAGGAAGAATGATGCGATGGTTACTCATGTTTCAGGAGTTTGACTTTGAAGTGGTTACCAAGCTCGTTTGCTCCCATGTTTTGGCCGATTATATATCGTGGATCCCTTAAATTGAATAAGAGAAGTAGGATGATCCGAACCTCCCTCATGCTTTTTTATTTCTAGGTGAAAAAGTAACTCCATGGTATGCAGATATTGCCAACCTCTTAGCTAAACAACAATATCCTCCTAGCATTGCGAGCAGGGAGAAAAATATGCTTCTGTTGGAATTAGTCCCCTACACCTTGCTAGGTGTGGCAGATTGTACAAGCAAGACAAAGATGAAGTGTTAGGGAGACGTCTTGTGGGAGATGAGATTGGGATTGTAATGAAAGTATGCCATGATGAGTTGTGTGATGCACACTTTGTGGGAGAAGCGACAGTTAAAAAGGCTCCATTTATAGGTAATTGGTGGCCTACATTCCACAAGGATTCCTATGGTTACTATAAATATTATGATGTGCTTGTCAATGGATGGGAAAGGCTACCAAAACCAATGCCATGCCATTGTAGCCTATTCTTCTCGTAAAGTTGTTTAAGAAGTGGGACATTGACTTCGTAGACCCAATCAACCCTCCAACCGGAAGGAAATAGAACAAATACATTTTGGTATATACTGATTATATGATGAAGCGTTGTGAAGCCAAAGCTCCCTATACGTACACAAAAATATCCTTACCCGCTTTGGGAGTTCCTTAGAGCTAGTAATTGGTAGAGGTACTCACTTTTCTAAATAAAATCATGGAAGAGTTGACAGAGCTTTACAAGATCTTCCACCACCGTGAGTCCAGACCCTACTACTACCCCAGAGCCAACAGCCAAGTCAAAGTTATCAATTGCATCCTCTATTCAATCCTTCACAAGGCCGATATTGCTACACATCATCATGATTGGGACGATTGCCTTATAGAGAAACTTTAGGTGTACAGAACCTTCCATAAGGCTGCTACAAGACATACACCTTTCTAGCTAGTGTACATCACACATCCCATCTTCCCTATCAAGCTAGAATGGCCCTCTTTGTGAGTAGCTATCAAAAAGTAGCTAGGAGATGTTGAGCCTATGTAGTGCCGCCTACTATACTTGGAATGTTTGGACAAAACTCGTTGGATGGCCTTACAATGTATGGAAGCCACACATGCTTGACAAAAGATTCACCATGATAGCTTTATCAAGCACAAAAAAATCAAGGAAGGTGACCTAGTCCTTGCTTATGATTCACACTTTGGCAAGTTTCCAAGAACGCTCCAACATCGTTGGATGGGCAACTATAAGATACTCACTATCAACCCTAATGGCTCTATCCAATTGTAAGCCGTCGATGCCTTTGGTGATCCCTTCCTAATTAATACTTATTGCCACACCTAAAGAAGTATTTTTCTCCCTAGAGATCATGACAATCACTATCAATTGTCCCTCTCTCTCTTAAGTGTCAATTGTTACTATTTCTCATGCTATCACTACTACTGATTCTTGTTATTCTCATTCTGAGGAGGTGGCATCATTCTTTTGCCCCCTTGCCCCCACTTCTCGCCCCTATTTTGTTACCTTTCTTTTCAATCCAGAAAATGTGGCATGGATGATTCTGATATATGGTGTCTCTGCCATTTACCTATAGAAAGAAAAAAAAAAATTATAAGTCATGAGAGAATAAGGACTTCGATCCCTATCATGCCGACCTGCTCTTTGGGAAAAGATGGAAACACCTTTGGGAGTAAGGAAAAAATAAAAAAATAAAAAATAAAACAAAAAATTTATAAAGTGTTATGGGAGAAAATGAAGAAATTCCCTGTCATAACAGGCCTTGCTCCAAGAAAATGTAGTAATACCCTTAGGTGGGAAGTTGACTGTGAAAAAGATGAGAACACCCCATAGTCTAGAACAAATGACTCCTCAGTTGAAATCCCCAAGATGCAGTTCTGAACCCGCCTCCCTTGGTGCACTTTGTGCTTCCATCAGTGCGTTTTACCCCCTACAGCAAATAACCTCTTCTATATGTCATTCAAGTTCTTGATTTGTTGGCTTCCTCCCTAGGTATGCCTCTTCATTAGCCCCCGACACTATTTGGCATCATCAACAAGATGAAGCCAATCTTCATAAAAAAATTTTGAGTGATATGAGCTTTCATCCTAATCAAATGGGAATGTAAGTATGGGTTGTCCTCTTGTATTTATCAATAGAGCGTGAGATAGAAGGAGGTTTGAGTGTGACTAGTTTTCTCAACCTGAGAGGTGAGGATTGAGGGATGTTACAACATTGGTGCTAGGTACATTTTTATTTCCATGTGCATATACAAGGTGGATCTCTGCCCATCACCATGACACATTGTCGAAGGGGTTCTAGTTGAAAGGTTGTATCCACTGGGGATTAGAGATAGAAGGAAGTAGAGAATAGGAGATAGAAGATAATAAAAAGAATAGACAAGAGGTACATAAGATAAAGACAAAGTTCTGTGAACCAAAGCACTATGTATTGATAGAACCTGAAATTCCTTGTCTGGCACTACTCAGAAGCAATCTTCAAGTATTATATCTCTTGGAGCCTTGTAGACCAAAAACCTGCATCAAACAGTAGCTTCTTCTATGCTGCTCTCAGACTGCGAATCTGATGGTTCCTTTGGCTCCGAAAGGGGGGTAAAAAACTAGGATACCTAGTCAAGATTCTTCCAGATCACTCCTTCTTCTCCTCCCAGTTCGGAGTGTTGTTTGTTGCTTGTTAATTGCGATTGCGTCACACACGATTTTGCTAATTCCTCCTTTTTTTCAAAATCTCCAAAAGTGATTGAAAAAGTAGATTTTTGCATGTCACCCTATTCTAGACTTTTTCATAGCTTTTTAAGATATTTGCAAGAAATAATATCCAAAATATCAAAACTAGGCTAAACTTGTCCAAAAATCTAGTATTTTTGAACCATCCATACTACGAACACTAGCACTAATGACTAAGATGACTTTGACTCTCTAGATTAATAAAAAAGCCGAATGATGATGCATTTCATGTTTTTTCACACTGTGCCCACGTAGTGGCACAACATCTAACCCCTCTGAATTTGCACATCCTCTGGTATGTTCCAAAGCCCTAGTTGTCACTAGATTCTGAGTCCTCCTCATCCTCTACAACCATATCCTTTGCTTCTTCATCTTTCATATTTTCCTGACTAGCCCCTGTATCATGGCTACTATTTTCTTCCAATTCTAGGAACTCATAGTATGCAACAGATTCCTGTCTCTTGAATAATTTGATTATTTTCCTTTGCTACTGAAAGTTTTATGGCTGTCCCATCCATCTTATTTAATACATAAGCAGCATTATCAAACACCTGTCTTATCTAATAGGATCCAAACCATCTTTTGGAAACTTTACGCATGGCACTATGCTAGTTTTCTAAACTATTATCATAAACCAGTACCCAATCTCCATTTTGTATGGTTCTTGGTCTCAATTTATGTCTTTTTTTAAACCGTTTCTTGTTTTGTATCCTTGCTACCGTTAACTTTGCAACTGCTACATCCATGTCTTATGACTTTCTTTCCAACTGTCTAATATGTAAGGCCAACAACTCCTCTCGATTCAACTCCTCTTCCCAAGGTAGCATGGTCCATGTGACTATCGTCTCTTCTATCTGCATGATAGGTTCTTGACCATACATTAATTTAGCAGGTATATATCCTATAATAGCACTATGAGTTGTTCTATCAGGCCACAAAGTATAAGGGAGCAATCGTGGTCACTCTTTTACCTTCTCTCTACATGATTTTGCTAATGCCTTCACAATAGGTGGATGACTTCTCTCACTTTTGCCATTTCCTTGAAGGTTATAAGTTGAAGTTAAAGCAAGCTTTATCCCCAACGGTGCAAAGAAATCATGAGCTTCATCTGCATTTGGTTCACCCCTATCTGCTGTAATTTTTCCCACATATCTATATCAACAAAATATCTCTTCTAAGAGAAAAGTACACATTGCATTTGTTATCTTAGTATGTAGAGCTTTCCCTTCCACTTGATTAGTTAACTCTTCATGGGCAAGTACAAGACATCTCATTTGCGAAAGACCTATATGCATCATGACTAAATCTACCACCCACTTAAAATGAAGAGACAAGGGATATGTGGGCTGCAATCCATCCCCATGTCTCATAGATGAATACATTTGACATGTCATACATGTTTCTACAAAGTGAGAAACATCCTTATACATACCTCCACCACTGCCATTATCTCTTCCTACAACATGCTGAAATTTAGGGTTCAAAGATTTGATGTATGCAATCCACCGGAGCATAGAAATGTTTGGGGTAGCACAACTAGTAATCATACCCAATACCGGCAAACAATCAGTCTCAATGACTACATGAGCACCCATAAAATACTCCTTATCACATTTAAGGGCTATCACAATTTCCCATAATTCTCTTTTTACTTGTGGATACCTTCTCTATCATTCAGTCAATACTTTAGCACCAAAGCAAATTGCATATCCCAATTGCCTGAATGATAGAGAAGGTATCCACATCATCTTTCCCAATTGCCCATCCAATCCTGATTGGGCTCGTATCAACAATAATAATGATAGGATTTCCATATGAATAATAAGCCTTTCTCAATGTAGAAGCAGATTTCAAGAGCTACTTCAATTTCTTCATTGCTTTTCAATGCTTCCTTTTCCAATGAAAACTTTGACCTTTTCTCAAGAGCTGATATAGGTCATCAACTACATGTGCAAAGTGAGGAATCCATATCAAATAGAACACACATGCACCCAAGAATCTACGCACCTCAGATACATTCATGCATACATCTTGCATTGTATCAATCCCATCTATTTTTGTTGATGGTCTTTGCCCATAGGGCCCACACATATGCCCAACAATCAAAACTTCTTCAACTCTAAAGACTCACTTGTTTCCACAAAGAGTTAAATGCACTTCTTCTAGATGCATCAAAATCCTTTCACAATCAACAATATGGTATGCAACAAACTGTCTGCACCCATGAGCATTCATCTCTTTATTCTTTTCATCCATTGCACACCCTTTGATTGGAACATCATCCAAGAATGGCATTGTCAATTGTAGTATTAAATCCCTAAGTACCCTATTCATAGCATTTGTCATGTGTGCCAATAAGTTTGTTGCACCCTGGGGAGAGTACACATCCGTACTAACCCCAAGGGAGTCTTCATGGTTGTGATATCCCTCCTCTCAATTGCAAGCTAAAACTGATCATAACTTGAGTAAAGATCGCCCAAAGAATAGATTGCTCTGTCTACAAAAGCCTCTACAAATTCATCAACCATAGGACCTGCACCCACATTTCTTATGGTCACTTTATTGGCTGGCTGCATGTCTTGAATAAATCTCAAAGCTCCATTCTTTTTGGGCACAGTAAACCAATGATTTGAGTACGGGGCTGAAGAGGGCTCCAAGATCTTCATGGAAATCTTTTCATTTAGCAAAACCATTAGCTTTGGAAAGTAAGCTTTAGGCATTGGAATAGGCCTCAAGTTCCATGGTACATGTGGCACAGTAAATATTACCATAGGAAAGATAACATTTGGATCCACACAACCTATTTTAGTTGGTTAAAATGCAAATGCTTTTCCATGACTAGCCAACATATACATAAAATAGTCTCTTTCAGTAGGTAAAAGAAATCCTTCTCCACCAACTTTCAATTCCTATAATGTTTCAGCTATAAAATGATGGCCTATATCTTTAGGATCCGTAAGCTTGGTTGCCTTGACACTTTTTCATACAGACCCTTACTTTCTAATGGAAGTGGCAAAGCAATTGGTTTCACATTTTTTTCAACCTTTTATACTTTATCTCCACAAGTGCTTCAGCCCATTGTAATCCTTCTTGCTAAGCAAACAATGCTATAACATCATACATATCCAAAGAACATACTGACAACACTCTATTTTTAGCCTCATTTTCTACATGTATAGTTACTGAAATTTCAGCCATGATGTCATTAATATTCAGCCCATAAAAGATGCCTAAAATGCTTTCATTTTCAACTAATAACCCCAATGCTCTTAGTTCCTTAGTAGCCCATTTCATAGATATGCATTCAACCTTGCACATAGCTTCCATAGGCTTAAACCAACATGAACTGTTTACTATAAACTGATAATAACCAATAGTAAATACATGCTTCATTCCATCAAGAGACGAGTACATCCTCTGAACATCACTACTTTAGCCTCGTATTACAGCAGTGCTTAATGAAAATCCAGGCCTTTGAATTCCCTTGCATTTGGAGGCAAAGGAGACTCTCGAAGCATATCCCGATTCCTAGGATGATTAACACAAATGGTAAGAAATTGGACTACTTTCCTCCCATCCTTGCCTGACTCTTGCATAAGCAAAACCATCATCTAGCACTTTTGTTTCCATACGCACTCTTGTAATATGGGGCTATCCCAAAATCACTGTATATGAGGAATTATATTGCATAAAGAAGTGTTGCTTTTCTTGTATATCACCAATTGCCACTTTTGCATTAGGACATGCAGCATAGAGCTCCCTCCAAGAATTATTTGCAACCCTCATAATCCAACCATGATCAATGTCCATAGGCCATGCAGCATTCTCATACAATCCATACTCAATGATAATCTCAGACTCGTGATCAAGCAAAGAAACACAAGGAGTTTCATGCTCCCCTATTTTCACTACTATTTCAGTGGTAGCCCTGGCCCAGTGATTTCTTGTGTAATGACTTTGCGGAATAAATCCTATAGTCTCTTCCCCATATTGTTGTATCTGCCTTACTCCACCATGCATATTGCTACAAGAAAATGCATTTTCAGCCACTTTTTTCTCTTTTCCACATGTTGTCCACAGATTAGTAGCATCCTACATAGATAAACCAGTACTTACATCATGCTCATATTCAGCCCGAATACCCAATAAACCAGTTTCTCTTCAAATTGTAGCAATGCACTAGTGGTGTCACCAAGAAATTGATACTTTCTCTTAATTATGTCAATGATTTCATCATGAAATCCCCGCTTGGCGATGCCAAGCACCTCTCCCAAGGTGAATTCCACTCAACTATTTAAGATTCATTTTTCAAGAACCTTCTTAAGATCCGTCGTTGTCTCAATATCAGACTAGAGCTTATATCCTGGCTGATTACCCTTCTTTTTTCCCTCTTAATTGCTATCTTGTTTTTTCTCCTAATCAACCTCTTCCATAACATGCTCGGGAGGTAGCTGATTCATAGCTTTAGGCTGATCCACACTTCTTCTTGTTATTCTTTTAGGTGTCCCTGCATTATCTTCATCTCTCTTTCATTTTTCTTCCACAAGTACATCCATGTTTTGCACCTTTGCTAAATATGCATCTCGAGGAAGTTATTATATGTATATCCTCCACATCACGTGCGTTCAAGGCCTATTTATAAATATCATTATCTGTGAACTTTTTATTAATAAAACATAACCCTTTTTAGTTCAATCTATAAATAACCCCTTTATATTACACCCTTTTGTATGTAAAAATTGTATTTTAAAAATACCTTATTTTGAACCCATATGATGCACACATATATTCATGAGTAACTTACCCAAGATATACATACATTGAATATGCATCTATCGGCGATTCCCAACTAGTTATGTCACGAATGTCTTGTCCTCTAGCATGAGACATTTCACTATCAGTAACTTTTCTCTTTTTAGATGCATGCAAAGCATGTGTCCATATTGCAGCCTTTGGACCAACCATCACTTGGCCAAGTATTCTATCCAATTGCAGACCAAAAGTAGAAGCATATATAGCCGCATAAGCATTCGAACAATCAAGTCTTCCAACAACTTTTGCATACCTCCATTTCCAAAATTAAAAGCAAGAGGCAATCCCATTTCTTGTGCATTGATCTTGCCATCTTTCCAAAATATGATGTCATGCCAAGGCCTCCTAATAAGTAGCACAATCCTTCCTTTCATGCTGCAAACTATCACACCACATACATCTTTTCCTTGGTTTAGGGGCTACTACCCATCCCCTTTCCTCTTTTACTTTCTCATCCAATTTTGCAACCTTCAACTGAAGATCCCACATCCCTTTGGCCAATTCATCTAATACATATTCTCTAACACTGGGAATAGCAGGTGCAGCCATAGGGTTAGCCATAGAAGTAGATGGCTTACTGGATACATAATTTTTTTTGCCCGTAATAGTGGGCGGGCTAGATACATGCAATCTTTCTCTTCTTCTATGCTTTTTTGCCAGTGCGATAACATCTTTCTTAACATGCATCCACTCTATTTTAAGACATGTCTCTGTAATCGGATCCTCTAATAAATCATCAAGCTTATCTTGAAGCTCAAGATCTGGTGCTTGTAGAAACAATTCAATCTTCTAACTTGCAAGAGCTTGTTGTTCTGCAAGATCTAACTACTCAAACCGACTTTCGAATTCTCTTAATAACTCTGTAGCCAAAAGACCCTTATCGGGTTGTAGAACCCACTCTTGGAAAGTCTTGTGGGTAATCAAACTCATGTCTTCAATGTAAAATTCTTCTTGTAGACCAAAAACATGCATATCAACTACGATCACGTTGCACACGATTTTGCAAATTCTTCTTTTTTCATGAAATCTTCAAAACTGGTTGAAAAAACAACTTGCTTTTTACATGTCACCCAATTCTAGAAGTTTTCATAGATTTTTAGGATATTTATAAGAAATAATATCCAAAATATAAAAAATAGGCTAAACTTGTCAAAAAATCTAGTATTTTTGAACCTTCCATACCATTGACACTAAAACTAATGACTAAGATGACATTGACTCTCTAGATCAATAAGAAAGCCAAGATGATGCATTCCATGTTTTTTCACACTGTGTCTGTGTGGCGGCATGACAACGTCACTTTGCTCTATGCATTGCACTATAAGGCTCCCTGGTGTGCGTTCTCACATCTATGCCAGATGGGTTGGGATACATTGATGCACCATCAACTATGTATACTGGCATACTCCCTCTGCTCTATTGCTCTTGTGGATTTCTTAATCGGTTGTGAGATATGGGTTCTCTTCCTTCCTCATTGAGTGACATGAGCTATGGGTTGAGTGAGTGGTTTATCATTCTTACATGGGTGCTTGTTGAGCTAAGTGCTATATTCTTTGACGTCGATGACTTACTGGTACTTCATCAACAACACTACCTCATTGGGTGCTGCTGCATTGTCTCTACCATGATGGATGTATATTGTGACAACTTTGACATTCAGTGTGTCAATGATAGTCCACTTTGACCATCTGAACATGCCAAGTGTGTGTGTGTGTGTATATGTGTGTATGTGTAATGTTTAAAGTGTGAGGATGTATCCTTGCATGTCTCATCTGTATACAATCATGAACACGTCGCTATATGATCTTTAAACGATATAGTGTCTTCTCTATTCCCTGTTGGGGTCCCTTTCCCACCCAACCATCCTATTCCACCCCATATACAGGGTCTTTTCTTGCCCATTTAGCCATTTTCCTCGTTTTGCCGTTCTTCCATGTGAATGCACACTTCGTTTACCGAAACTGACATCTAACCTTATCCTTTTGTTCATCCCTTCGGGTTGGATATTTTTTCCTTTTAGAATCTCATGTTTCAACCTTCAATTTATCTGTTATTAATTCTTGATCACCTTTATGCTCTTCGATTGTATTTTCATGTAAATGTACTCTGTGTTTTCTCGAATTGACATCTAATCTTACACCCATGTTCGTACCTTTGAATATGACATTTTTCCTTTTCATTACTCTCTGTTTCGAGCAACAGTTTCTCAATTATTAATTCTTGAAGGATTTTATGGAAATCAAATGCAAACGTGTCTTTTTCACACCAAAAATGCACTTTGACCTTCTAGCCCTGATCCTTCCCCTTTCTTGGACATTTTTTCTTTTTACAACCCATCTTTTTTATGTACGGATTGTTTATTATTCATTTTTTTATATTTGCAAATATTTCTTATGTATTCTTTCCTATTTTTTTCCATGTAAACATGCATTTTTCTTGTAAGAATGGTGGGCTCCTTAGATACCCTTGAGCTTGCATCCAATTGAACTTTTTTTCTTTTTTCTCCCCTTCATTCTAGCACACAGATTTTGTGTTATTAATTTTTTATTTTTTAAACTCGTATTTTTATCAAATTTTCCATGTGAATGTGTCCTCTTGCAACACCGAAACCACGTTTTGACATGACATCCTTGTCAAATGCTACTACCTTGATACTTTTCCTTTTTGCACTATGTTTTCGACTTAGGGATCTTTTTGAATCAATGTCTATTTCACTTTTCATATGTGTTTTTGCCATTTTTCCATGTGAACACCCATGTTTCTCATCGAACCTATTTTTTGATTTGATTGCCATGGTCGTATTGTCAAATTGAACATTTTTTCTTTTTACTACACTCCATTCTGACAAGTAGATTTTTTGTTATTAATTTTCGATCAAGTTTTCAATTGCGTTTTTTACAAATTTTCCATGTGAATGCATGTTTTTCATGTCGGACGTATCATTTTGTTGTCCATCCTATTCCCCCAATCGTCTTGCCCACTTTTCTTTTTTACAGCACATCAATTTGATGCCAAGATCTTTTCAAAATAAATTTTTCTTGTGTGTCCATGCGACCGCCTGGTTTTCACCTCGAAATGAGTGCCGCCTATTCCGAAGTCTTGCGGCCAACCCACTTGTGCTCCTCCCCTTTCCATAAGCTCTTGGCAACACAATTTTTTTTGCCTACTCCGTGCACTTTCAATTTCTCCCTTTATTTTAAAAAAAAAAACAACAACAATAAAGAAAATTACCCCTCCCCTACCCATCCGTGTCCCTCCCTCCCCCCCCCCCTCTCTCTCTCTCTCTCTCTCTCTCTCCTCTCCTCTTCTTCTTCTTCTTCTTCTTCTTCTTTCTCTCTTCCCATCTTTGTCCCTCCTCCCTACCCTCCCTTCTCGCTAGGCCTGCCTATTGAGTCCCTATTCCGCCTACACCCTACCACCTATCCTGCCCCCCTACACAACCCCTATCCCACCCCACCCAGCCCTTATCCCCCTACCCAACATCTATCTCACCCTGCCCAGTCCCTATCTCCTATCGGCCCGCCGCCAGCCCAATGCCAATCCTACCTCTCCTACCCTCCAACCCACCCCCCACCCACCCAGCTCCCATCCCACCCCACCTAGCACATTCTCCGGCTCTCTAGCCACCAATGCGTCTCCCCATGCCCCTCCTTCCACCTCTCCCACCATCTCTTCCTCACTCCCTTCCCTCCTCCTCCTGCACCACCTCCCCTACCACCTCTTTCTCCTCCTCGCCATCTCTCTCCCCCCCCCCCCCCCCCCCATAGCCCCTGTTCCCACACACCCCCGTGACCCCCTTTCCCCCCATCATCTTTGAACCCCTCATTCCCCTTATGCAACCCCCATTTTCATGCCCCCACATGAGGTCTCTCTCTCCAAAACCCCTATTCCCCTTGGTATGCCCTTGTTTCCACACAGCCGCACATGTTTCCAACCCTGCCGCCATCAGCACTAGTGCTACTATTTGTGTGGTGCTGGTTCGCCTGTTGATCGTGCGTGGATCTTTGTGTTCATACGTATGTGGTTGATTGGTTGTTGTTCACACGTGAGGGTGCATGTGTTGTCTTGACTATGTCGTGGAGCTCATATAGCTGTTGTTCACGTGTGCAACAAAATTTAATAAAATGTTTACTAAAAATCCTTACAAACAAAAAAATCCTAAAAAGTTTGCAAATTTTCTTTTGAAAATCATTACAAAATGACTAACATTTTTTGAAATATCTAATTCAATTAAAAATTGTGGAAAATGTTTAAAAAAGCTAAAATAAAATCAATTAAAAAGTTAAAAAATCCTTGAATTTCATAAAAATTTAAAAATATAGCAAAAAATTTGTCAAAAATCTTTTAAACGTTTCAGGACATATCATTTTTACATTTTGAGTTGAAAAGAAAACAATGTTAAAAGAAAAAACTCGAGATAAAACAAAACAAACCAAACCAACCCAAACACATAACCATACATATCCCAATATTATTTATTTAACGTAAAAACACACACACACACACACACACATGCAAACCACGTGGATTGACTACACCCCAAAATCCCTCTAACCCATTGTTTTTGTTTGTTTGTCTTTAAACAAAAAACAAAAACTAATAAATTGAGAAAAAATCCATAAAACTTCAAAATAAATCATAAAAAATATATGCCATCTTTTTGTTTTTTTCTCCTTACGCTGATAATTTTTAGCTTGGCTAGATTGCATTTTGGGATCATTTCATGGTCGTGATTTTCTCTCCATCAATCGATTTTTCATGTGCTCATTCACATTAGGATGCATTCACACATCCTGTAGGTATCAAATTTTTCTCTTTCTTTTTGGTGCACCACAAACCACATTTAATTGCTAAAATGAACTCACTAATCCCTTTTTCATGTGCATTTGCACTCAACACACACCATTTAAATAAAAAATAAACCAACCGTCACTCTTGCACGTGGCATTGGCAAAAAATCACTCCACAAAAAATAAATTGTAAAAATAAATATGCATTTAGAGAACGTCATAGTCGGGTTCAAAGTTTGTGGTTTGTTTAATCCACTGTGAACACGTAATAATTTTCTTTAACTAATAAAAGGAACTGATGTTTTCTTTGTTAAGGTTGTTCCCCTAATAAAACAATTCACCCATTGATAATAATTAATAAAATTCACCTAATATTAAATTTGAATCTATCTACACTGCACATACATTATCTCATTAATGAATGTGCTACGTGGGTATGAGGATGACACAATCTATTAATTAGTCCATGTTGTCAAGTATAGTCCTCGATCTTGGTTTTGTCATGTCAGTTTGGTGAAGTTTGTTGTGTTTCTAGTATTTTATGGTCACGCTGATGTACTTTGGGATATGATGTATATGTATGTGTGTGTATTTGCTTGATACAAGGGATCAAGTGCCTGTATGTTTGCATCTTACAAAGTTATCGATCACACATATGGGTAAGTCATGCCAATTTTTTTCTAGGATGTGGTTTGCTTTGGGTGGTCTTTAATCTTATTTGTTTTTTGTTCTACTATTTGGAGGCCTTCTTTGTGTCTGTCTATATGGTGTATGTATTTCATTCTCATTGAATAGCACCTCGAACTCCTCCCCCAATCCAATATATTCATTTGGTCAATCACAACTATTCTCAATTATTGGAATCATACCTTATTACTAAGGCCAGCTTATCCCATTTTGTGGCTTTCTCATTGCCACTCATTCCCAATGATCCTACCTTGTTGATGACTTCTTAACCTCTTATACCAAGCAGTTTGGTTTTGTCCATGGTACCACTGTCCTAATGACACCTTGAGGCTTGGGAAAGGCCTTGTCTCTTCCCTACCATGGGGAGACCTTACCAATAGGCCACCAACTCTTTTCCAATGCGAACATTATGAAGCTCTTGTAGAGACATACTAAGGACTTATTGGATGCTAAATGGGTCATCACTACATCCAATGTTTGCATTTCCATGATCTCTGATCCATTTTGGAAGCACTTGTGTTAGTTCCTTCAAGACAACATGCTTGCTAAGACTCCATCTAATTACGTGATGCTTCAACAAACCATCTGACAATTTTTGTGGATTGAAGATACACTGTGCTTTTCATGCTTGTTGAGTTGTGAGTGTATTGAAGCAAAAGCAACACAAAAATGCAAAACACAAAACTCAAATCTTTTTACTTGGACAATCCATGTATTAATGTTGTAGATGCAACTTTGACAGTGTGAGCATTGAAGCACAAAAGATAAAAGAGGCAATGTAAAAAATCAAAACTCAAACTTCTCTTACATGAATAATTTGTGTCATACTATTGTGGATTAGACGTGCATCATGCTTGTCATAGTTCTTTGGTTGTATGTGCATTGAAGAAAGGGAAGTGATCAAAACTCAAAAAACTCAAAACACACAATGCAAGAATTAAATACATAGTCATTGTTTCATTGTTTCATTGTTTGGTTGGTTGTTGCTTGTTGGCTTTTGATAATTAGGATCCTTTGTACCTAGATTTAGAGTTCCTTTGTACTAAAAGATCATCATCATCATAGTTTATACTCACACTAAAAGTTTACTCATATTCATAGTTCACTCACATTCCTAATATACTCACATTCAAAATTTATGACCTACACATACATCAGTTTAATCCACTCACTTCCACCTGCTCACTCCTTCACATCATTCTAGAGATTTAGAAGAATAGAAACACACAAGAAACCACATAAGAACTTTAATTTTCAAGAAGAGTAGCATTTGGCTTTTCAGAGCCTAAGAATTGGTTGATGTGCCTCATAGCGGGCTAGGCCATATGTTTGCAAGTCTTAAAATATTCAAAGTTAGCAATAAGGAGAAACCTTCCCATCCATCTATCCATTGACAATATGATTGAACTAGCAACTCAAGAACCTAGGCCATAGCTAGTAGATTGGATGGGGACAGATACATTCATAAAGATTGACCTTAGATGCATTGAATGTGGCATCACTCATATGTATCGTGACCAACACGTAAGGCATCTAGTAGTACGCTTACACAATCCATAGAGCCTAACACCCGAAAGGTTAAAGCCACCAACACTAACCTAGAAGATAAATAGCTAATACTTCATGCATGTGTCAGGGTCAAACTAACTACCAAGGAAGAGCTCTCCATTGATGCTCTCACTGACAAAGGTTATGATTACAACATCATGACTTATGATGTATGGATTGTGGTTGATCAACCTAAACTAGTCCCAAAAAATAAAATCATCAAAGTTTATGGAGGATCATCCTATTCCCTCCTAGGATGATGCAAGATCCTTCAAACTATAGAGACTGAGAGCATGTCCATTGTTTTCTATGTGCTTCCAAATTGATAAGATATGGGTAGAGAGGATTTTCTTGGAAGAACTTTCAAGCATATGACCAGATGTATGTGGACTATTGTTAAAAATGTGGGATCTAGAGCATGACATAACCGGAAGCTATGGAGGATGGAAGGAGAAGTGTAGACTCATGATGGAATGGACACTGTTTGTTACACAAGTGAATTAGGTTCCAAGATTGAGACTTGGACTCATAAACACAATCTTGTGTATGTGGACAATGACATTGACACTTTACTGAAATGAAAAGAGTACTATCATTGCATTAAGAAAGGAAGCAAGTACAATGCTTTATAGGAAAGTAGGAAACTGCAGTAGGCACCATTGTGCATATGGGATAAGTTAGCCTGCATGTCCTTGACCCTGAGACTCCATACAAAGAGGCTGTTTGAGTGTGATTGCTGATTCTCAACACCCCTCCTCAATCACAACTAGGAAAGGCACAAAGTGTGTAGAGGCTGTAATGAGAACCACCTGCAAAGTGTGGGCATACCACAGACATGGCAAAAACACCAGAGGCTGTCGCAGAAAAAGCTAAGTGTGGGTACCATAAACATGGTGGACATCCAGAGGCTGTAACAGGGGCCTCACAAAGTGTACAGGGACTGTAATGCCAAGTTACATAAGGAGTTTACAAAGCTTATGGCAGGAAGCATTAGGGCAAGGAAAATACAAGGCTATTAAAACAGTCTATCAGAATTATGAGAGTACAAGGACTGATGAGTCTTGTCCTTCCGATCCTGGTGATCTTCATCTTCTTCTTCCTTTGCTTCGTTTTCTTCTTCTTCTTTGACTGCGACTAGATAGGCCTTTTGGGATCTCTTTCTTGCGTGGCAGAACTTCTCGGTGTGTCCGGTCCTTTTGCAGAAGTCACAAAAGAGCTGATCTTTCTTGCCTTTGTACCTGTTGCCAACATATAATGCATGCTCATCTCTAGAGGTACTTGGTTCTTCTTTAGTTTTTAGCTTCTTTTCTTCTTCTAACAGTGATGCCTGGATATCAACAAGTTCAGGATTTGGCATGTTGATTAAAGTTGTTGATACGTTATTATATTCAGGAGGCAAGCTCTTAAGTAGAACACCGATGCAAACATCTTCATCCATTTTAATGTTTATTCCTGCAAGTTGGGTTAGGAGTCCTTCCATGTAATTGAGATGTGTGGCAAGTGATGTGCTGGACTTCATTTCAAGCCTGAAGAATTCAATCAGGAGACCATACTTTGATGATTTAGATTGTGCACCGAACAGGGTGTCAAGTCTTTTCCATGTATCCTGTGAGGTCTCACAGTTATCCACATGATGGATATAACTGTCGTCTAGCTCCAATTTGATAATGGCCTGGGCTCTGTCATCATTCTTTTGCCAAGTAGTTGCAAGGTCCACGTCCCTCGGTTTCTTCTCTTTGCCATTTGTGATGGCCCAGAGACCCTTCTTCATCAAGATGAGCTTGATGCGGGTTTGCCAAGTGTGGAATCCGACTCCTTTGAATCGAGCATTTGGCGAGTCTTTGCCCATGTTAGATTTATGGGAACAGTAGCAAATCAACTTCAGACTTTATTAGATTTGAGCAACAGAAGAATTGATTGAGAGACACAAGTGCTAAAAAGCACTAACTGAGTGTCAATGAATACCAAATCTGCAAAAGTCTTTTACTCCAAGTGATCTTCCCCTTGTTGATTTGATGCTGATGTCTTCAGATCTGAGTGACAGTACTTTAACGAACTTCAGAGAGTATTGCTCAGGGATTAAAATCACTGTTGATAACTTCAGTGAGAGAAACAGTGAAAAATGTCAAGATTTTGAAGCTTTTGGCTATGGTGGAATTAGGGTTTCTAAGACAGGGGCCTGGTTTTTTGCTTATTGCAGGAGCTACAGTGCATCATTTTCAAAACTTTTTACATATCTAGGAAGCTTATGTCATGGGCTACCAAAGCCCCATGGAGATTGCGCAGATCGTGGTCAGTATGCAGCGTGCAGGTGCCGCGAATAGAATCAGCGCAGATCTGGACAGCGAGGTCGAATTTCTGCAATGCTGGAGCCAGGGAGCATCATTGTCATTGATCATTGTGCCAAGATGAAGCGCCTTGAGCAGAGGAACAACTCTCCAGAAGAAATCGTGGGCTGAAATGGCCTGGTTGAAGAGTTATGGAAGCTCCAAGCAAGGTAGGTCCTGTTTGGCTATGGCAGACACAGAACAGAGATTGGGGATTTTCACAATGCTGAGCTCCAGATGGTCCAATGTCCTGGATTGATGTGATACAGGGAAGCTTTATGAGTTGGGGAATACTTTTCCAGAAGGAAGCTCCAAGAGATTTGACCTGTGGAGTGAGATATAAGCAGTTCAATCTGACAGGGTGCTGCTGGCTATGGCTGCCATGGAAGCTTCAGTGAGAGTAGAGTTGAGAAAAGAAGTCATACACTGACACTGAGCTGGATGGAGGTTCAAAAGAATCAAGAGAGGCTAGAGAAGCAATGCCATGCCCAACTGGGCTCTGATACCATGTTAAAAATGCGGGATCTAGAGCATGACATAACCGGAAGCTATGGAGGATGGAAGGAGAAGTGTAGACTCATGATGGAATGGACACTGTTTGTTACACAAGTGAATTAGGTTCCAAGATTGAGACTTGGACTCATAAACACAATCTTGTGTATGTGGACAATGACATTGACACTTTACTGAAATGAAAAGAGTACTATCATTGCATTAAGAAAGGAAGCAAGTACAATGCTTTATAGGAAAGTAGGAAACTGCAGTAGGCACCATTGTGCATATGGGATAAGTTAGCCTGCATGTCCTTGACCCTGAGACTCCATACAAAGAGGCTGTTTGAGTGTGATTGCTGATTCTCAACAACTATGAAGCATAGTGCATACACTTGAGCTTACCAAATGTCCAAATTGTAACTACTTTCAGCAAAGGGAACCTTGTCTCTTCTTCAAAGATAGGTAAGGAACCTATCTTTGAGTCAAACCACAAAGCTAGGGTGGAAGGCCAAAGAATTCTAAAGAAACTCCTCAAGGAAAAAATGGACCAAAAAGAACCAATTAGTAGGAATCCTCCTGGAATCAAAGGAAAGAACAAAGCTACTAAAAATACCACCACAACTTCTCAAGTTGATGAAAATAGAAATGCATCTAGAAGGAATAGAAGACCCAAGGCATATAATCAGAAGTATCAATGGAAAGCTTGTTGAGAAATCAAATGATGTATGCCCATAGAGGCTGAATGTATGCCATAGAGGCTGAATGTGTTCCCAAAAGAGGCTTGCCCATAAGTGGCTTTGTATGGAAGATATGAGAAAAGATGTATGCTCTAAAATCTCTAGGAAGAGATGTTCAAAATCCCATATGCACAATGAGGAGAAAGGTACTATCCAAAAAGCTATAAAGGCATGTACTTGGTTGACACTCATAACAAGGCAATGGAACTATTACTTTCAGTAACTGTTAGTGTCATTGTCCATCTTACACAAGAATGTATTTATGAGTCCAATCTAATCTATATTGGAATCTAATTCACTTGTGTAATAGTTAGTCTATTTAAATCTATGTCATCATGAGTTGTACATTCATCTTCCATCCTCCATAGCTTCTACCATGCTCTAGATCTTGTGTTTATCAACATGGTATCAGAGCTTAGCTGAGCATGGCACTACTTCTCTGGACTCTTCTCACTCTCAATCCCTCTCTAGCTCAGTCCAAGCTTAGGTTGAGTATCTAACTTCATCTCCTCACTTGAATCACACTCTATCTACATGTTTGCCATAGCTAGAACAGGACCAACCCATATTGGAGCCCCTGATTCTCTAGAATTAGGGCATATCTTCACTTGCTTTCTTTTGGGGGATTCTTTCCAAGATCCGAGTGCAACTTCTCATTAGGTTGCATCATGACATTGGTCACTCATTGGTTCAGCATTGCGTGATTTCATCCTCATTGTCTGAAAACGCGTCTTGGTCGTACGGTTGCTGCCACATGCACACAGCATGCCATTGCTTCTATGAGCCTAGGGAAATGGAAGAGCTTCATACTCACCAAGTGACTCACTAGAACAGTCACTCTATGCACTCAAAATGGAGAAAAACTAGTCGGGCATGTTAACCCTAATGACAAGCAACCATAGATAACTTCCTAAAGCTTCATTTTTCACTTTATTCTCTCACTCCTCCAAGCTCACTGGAGTTCTTGCCACTCTGATTCACTGGCCTACTGATTCTCTAGTAAGATCTAATCAGCAAAGAGAGGAAGTTCTTAAAGTTTTTGAAGTCTTGAGGACCTCAAGCATCAACATCATAGCCATTAACATTCAAGCTTCATTTCTCGTGGCCCAATCTTGGTAAACTCAAGTCTTTGCTACTGAGAATTTCTCAGACTTTAGCAAACACAACCTCATTTCAGCAAGCATTCAAGTGATTTACCAGCAAGGAAGGGACTCAAAATGAGGGACAAGAAGAGCAAAGTCAAGCTCAAAGAAGCTGCAAGCAAAGTAAAGAGTGACAACACAAGCAAAATAAAGGACAAGATGTTGTAAGATCTCAGAAGAAAATCCAATGTAATGTCAAGCAATGAGCCAATCCCAAAAGCTATGTATCACAAGATTTATGTAATAGTTCAACGAGTCATGTCAAGTCACATCAATGTAGCCATCTCAAACTCATTGAGAAAGAAGACCAAAAGGACCTCACGAAGAATACCAGAGCACAAAATAATGAAGAACAAGTCAAAGATGAAGAGCATGAAGACCAAGGAGTCCAAGAAGATCAAAGACACCCAGATTATCGAGAAAAGCAAAGGATGCCAAAGAAGCATGAAGAAGATAAAGAAAGTTATGTTGATGACAATAAAGAAATTTTCCCATAGTGGATCTTTATTTCCCGTAGTGCATCTTGTTTTTCCCATAGTCGATCTTGTGTTGCCATAGTGGATGTTGTAAAAACACTACCAAAAATGTAAAGTTTCAAACCTTAACTTGACTAGGCTACCAAAGAGCTAGTCTCCCGCCATGTCATCATGTGGGGGGGCAAAAGTCAGCAAGGGTAGAGACTCATCATTTGAGGGGGGGTGTTGAGAAATCAAATGATGTATGTCCATAGAGGCTGAATGTATGCCCATAGAGGCTCAGTGAGGAGAATGGTACTATCCAAAAAGATATAAAGGCATGTACTTGGTTAACACTCATAACAAGGCAATGGAACTATGAGTTTGAGTCACTATCAGTGTCATTGTCCATCTTATACAAGAATGTGTTTATGAGTCCAAGCTAATCTATCTTGGAACCTAATTCACTTGTGTAACAGTTAGTCTATTTAAATCTATGCCATCATGAGTTGTACATTCATCTTCCATCCTCCATAACTTCTACCATGCTCTAGATCCCTTGTTTATCAACATGGTATTAGAGCTCAGCTAAGCATGGCACTGCTTCTCTAGTCTCTTCTCATGCTCTCAATCCCTCTCCATCTCAGTCCAAGCTTAGGTTGAGCATCTAACTTCATCTCCTCACTTGAATCACACTCTATCTACATGTTTGCCATAGCCAGAACAAGACCAGCCCATCTTGGAGCCCGTGATTCTCTAAAACTAGGGCATATCTTCACTTGCTTTCTTATGGAGGATTCTTTCCAAGCTCAAGGTGCAACTTGACTTGCTTTCTTATGGAGGATTCTTTCCAAGCTCAAGGCGCAACTTCTCATTAGGTTCCATCATGACATTGGCCACTCGTCAGTTTAGCATTGCGTGATTTCATCCTCGCTATCTAAAAATGTATTTTTCTTGGTCGTACAGTTGCCGCCATGCACACATCATGTCGTTACTTCTATGAGCTTAGGGAAATGGAAGCCCACTAAAAGAGCTTCATACTCACCAAGCAACTCACCAGAACAATAACTCTGCACACTCAAAATGGAGAAAAATAAGTTGGGCCTACTAACCCTAATTACAAGCAACCATAACTAAATTCGTAAAGCTTCATTTTTCACTTTATTATCTCACTCCTCCAAGATCATTGGAGTTCTTGCCACTCTGATTCACTGGCCTACTTATTCTCCAACAAGATCTAATCATCAAAGAGAGGAAGTTCTTGAAGTTTTTGAAGTCTTGAGGACCTCAAGCATCAACACCATAGCCATTAACATTCAAGCTTCATTTCTCGTGGCCCAATCTTGGTAAACCCAAGTCTTTGCTACTGAGAATTTCTCAGACTTCAGCAAACAGAACCTCATTTCAGCAAGCATTCAAGTGATTTACATCAAGGAAGGGACTCAAAACGAGGGACAAGAAGAGCAAAGTCAAGCTCAAAGAAGCTGCAAGCAAAGTAAAGAGTGACAAAGCAAGCAAAATAAAGGACAAGATGTTGTAAGATCTCAGAAGAAAATCCAATGTAATGTCAAGCTATGAGCCAATCCCAAAAGCTATGTATCCCAAGATTTATGTAATAGTTCAACGAGTCATGTCAAGTCACATCAATGTAGCCATCTCAAACTCACTGAGAAAGAAGACCAAAAGGACCTCACAAAGAATACTAGAGCACAAAATAATGAAGAACAAGTCAAAGATGAAGAGCATGAAGACCAAGGAGTCCAAGAAGATCAAAGACACCCAGAATATCGACAAAAGCAAAGGATGCCAAAGAAGCATGAAGAAGATAAAGAAATTTATGTTGCTGACAAAAGAATTTTTCCCATAGTGGATCTTTATTTCCCATAATGCATCTTGTTTTTCCCGTAGTCGATCTTGTGTTGCCATAGTGGATGTTGTAAAAACCCTACCAAAAATGTAAAGTTTCAAACCTTAACTTGACTAGGCTACCAAAGAGCTAGTCTCCCGCCATGTCATCATGTAGGGGGGGCAAAAGTCAGCAAGGGTAGAGACTCATCATTTGAGGGGGGGTGTTGAGAAATCAAATGATGTATGTCCATAGAGGCTGAATGTATGCCCATAGAGGCTCAGTGAGGAGAATGGTACTACCAAAAAAGCTATAAATGCATGCACTTGGTTAACACATAATAAGGCAATGGAGCTATGAGTTTGAGTCACTATCAGTGTCATTGTCCATCTTATACAAGAATGTGTTTATGAGTCCAAGCTAATCTATCTTGGAACCTAATTCACTTGTGTAACAGTTGATCTATTTAAATCTATGTCATCATGAGTTGTACATTCATCTTCCATCCTCCATAACTTCTGCCATGCTCTAGATCCCGTGTTTATCAACATGGTATTAGAGCTCAGCTGAGCATGGCATTGCTTCTCTAGTCTCTTCTCACGCTCTCAATCCCTCTCCATCTTAGTCCAAGCTTAGGTTGAGCATCTAACTTCATCTCCTCACTTGAATCACACTCTATCTACATGTTTGCCATAGCCAGAACAGGACCAGCCCATCTTGGAGCTCGTGATTCTCTAAAACTAGGGCATATCTTCACTTGCTTTCTTATGGAGGATTCTTTCCAAGTTCAAGGCGCAACTTCACTTGCTTTCTTATGGAGCATTCTTTCCAAGCTCAAGGCGCAACTTCTCATTAGGTTGCATCATGACATTGGCCACTCGTCAGTTTAGCATTGCGTGATTTCATCCTCGCTATCTAAAAATGTGTTTTTCTTGGTCGTACAGCTGCCGCCATGCACACATCACGTCGTTACTTCTATGAGCTTAGGGAAATGGAAGCCCACTAAAAGAGCTTCATACTCACCAAGCGACTCACCAGAACAGTCACTCTGCACACTCAAAATGGAGAAAAATCAGTTGGGCCTGCTAACCCTAATTACAAGCAACCATAACTAAATTCGTAAAGCTTCATTTTTCACTTTATTATCTCACTCCTTCAAGATCACTAGAGTTCTTGCCACTCTGATTCACTAGCCTACTTATTCTCCAACAAGATCTAATCAGCAAAGAGAGGAAGTTCTTGAAGTTTTTGAAGTCTTGAGAACCTCAAGCATCAACACCATAGCCATTAACATTCAAGCTTCATTTCTCGTGGCCCAATCTTGGTAAAATCAAGCCTTAGCTACTGAGAATTGCTCAGTATTCAGCAAACACAACCTCATTTCAACAAGCATTCAAGTGATTTACCAACAAGGAAGGGACTCAAAATGAAGGACAAGAAGAGCAAAGTCAAGTTCAAAGAAGCTGCAAGCAAATTAAAGAGTGACAAAGCAAGAAAAATGAAGGACAAGATGTTGTATGATCTCAGAAGAAAATCCAATGTAATGTCAAGCCATGAGTCAATCCCAAAATCTATGTATCTCAAGATTTATGTAATAGTTCAACGAGTCATGTCAAGTCACATCAATGTACCCATCTCAAAATCATTGAGAAAGAAGACCAAAAGGACCTCACAAAGAAGACTAAAGCACAAGATAATGAAGAACAAGTCAAAGATGAAGAGCATGAAGACCAAGAAGGAGTCCAAGAAGATCAAAGACACCTAGAATATCAAGAAAAGCAAAGGATGCCAAAGAAGCATGAAGAAGATAAAGAAAGCTATGTTGCTGACAACAAAGAAATTTTTCCATAGTGGATCTTTATTTCCCATAGTGGATCTTGTTTTTCCCATAGTGGATCTTTATTTTCCTTAGTGGATCTTGTGTTGCCATAGTGAATATTGTAAAAACCCTACAAAAAATGTAAAGTTTCAAGCCTTAACTTGACTAGGCTACCAAAGAGCTAATTTTGGTGCGCAGATCGGATGCCGTATGCTTGCTTAGTGAATACCGAAAGGTCCCCAAGAACAAAAGAACTTTACTTTTTGCACAAAAGTCAAGGTAAAAAGCATGCACGACATGAACAAGAGACCAATTGAGTGCAATCTTCCCCCATGCCTTGTGTGAGCGCTCCACAAAGCATGTATTTTATGTATTAATCATCTTCAAGCTCAAATAATAGCCCAAATTACAAAATAGCACGCTTTTGGCTTTTGAGTTTGCTTTAGCACAAAATAGAAATAAAGCTAATGGGTGGGCGCCCAAAGAGTCAGGCATACCCAATACAATGTCCAAATACAAATATCATATCCAACGCCTCAATAAATAGGCGCGACAAAATATAGGTGCCATGCCTAAGGTATGAGCCCATCAAAATATAAGTGATAACTTGAATACTCGTTATCCTCCAATGCTTTCCTCTGCCACTGCTGCTATCTCTACACATCAACTGAAGCATTCACAATCGTTAGTAAAATAATACAATTAAACCGACAAAAGTGAATACCTAGCAGTCTTCAGCTACATAAATAAATCAACTGGTTAGAAATCAATCCTAACCTTAATTTATTACGAGTGCGCACTCTAAACTCATAAACGTTTATTAATTTAAAATGTATTTTACAGAATCACCCGCTATGGAATCACCCATGTACACACTAAATTAATGAAACGCCCAAAAAGGATAGGTGTCCCCATCAACTTCTCGCACAAAGAATCCTCTTTATGTATGAGCCCCGGTCAACAAAGTTTACGGAATCCATCGTAAAACCTCACGGAATCCACCGTGAGATATGCCTCCTGGAATCATAGTGAATGCCGGAAGGTCCCCACGAACAAAAGAACTCTACTTTTTTTCTGGATTAGCATATAGTTTATTATCTTTCAACAACTTGAAAACCAAAGACAGATGTTCATAATGTTCTTTCTCATTTTGACTAAACACCAAGATATCATCAAAGAATACAATAACACAATGCTGATAATTCAAAAATATACGGTTCATCATTCTACTAAATGTAGCAGGTGCATTAGTCAATCCAAAAGGCATCACTAAAAATTCATAATGACCAAATTGTGTTCTAAATGCAGTCTTGAATATGTCAGGCTTATCTAATCTCACCTGATGATAACCAGATTTAAGATCTATTTTACTAAATATGGTAGAACCTTGCAGTTTATCCATAAGGTCATCGACTCTAGGAATTGGATATCTATTCTTTATTGTGATCTTATTTAAAGCACGATAGTCAATGCACATACGATAAGTATTATTCTTCTTCTTTACCAACAAAATAGGTGCACCAAATGGAGAACTACTAGGTCTAATCAATCCTCTATTTAGTAATTCCTCAACTTGATTTTGAATTTCTTTTTGCTCTATCTGGTTATGCCTATATGGTGCTTTACACGGTGGTTGTGTACCAGGAATTAAATCTATTTTGTGGTCTTCTGGACGTGAAGGAGGTAAACCAGGTGGTAGATCTTCTACAAAACAGTCTTTAAATTGTGCAAGAAATTCTTTATGCCTAGGGTGCATATGTTTTTCTTTAACTTGCAGTTCATTCACCCAAATTAGATAAGATTTGCTACTTTTGCGCAATGCACGTTTAGCTTGAGTATGAGAAAGCAGTGGAAAAGCATTAGATGCATGCATACCATACAATGTTATATGTTTTCCTTGAAATTGAATATTAATTGAATGTGTGGAATAATCTATATCAGGGTTATGCTGATGATGCCAAGGCATACCTAAAATAATATCACTGGACTGTAATGGTACAACTAGAAAATTCCTTCTTTCAGTGTATTCACCAATTTGAATTTTTAAATCATGCACCTCTTGTGTTCCATTATACCTTGTGCCTAAGAATGCTGCTTTAATGCGATAATGTGTAGGAACAGTTTGTAATTTCAATTCTTTCACTAACTTTGCAGAAATAAAATCATGAGTACTACCATCATCATGCAAAATAATCTTTTCTTCTCCATGCACTAAACATTTCATTGTCAATAAAGAATGTGGAGTTGGCATACCTGGTAAAGTATTCGAAGGAGTAGTAATGTCGTCTTCATCTTCCGTGAAATCAGGCATTTCTTCATGTTCATCATCTTCCATTGCTCCAAGGTAGTTGATATGGACAGGTGGCTTCTTCAATTGGCAATTGGCTGCTAGATGTCCAGGTTGGTGGCATTTGTAACACACTATAGGTTTGGATTTAGATACATTGTTTGCAATGGCAGGAAGTCTAGGAATATTAGGATTTGGTTGTGAAATTGGCTTGGGGTTTTGATTGGTATTGGATGGTAAAGCAGGTGGTTTTGCCCAAGACTTACGGAAAGATGATGAAGGAAAATGACATTGATTAAATCTTCTAAAATTTGAATTGAATTGCTTAAATCCATAGTTACCATTGGCTTGAAATTGCTGTGGATGCTTGTAACTTCCTCGAAGCTTGTCTTCAGTGTCATGAGGTAAAGAAATTGCGTCTTCAAGAGTTGTAGGCTTGAACATATTGACTTCAGTGTAGTAATGCCCAAGTAATCCAGACATATACTTGCGCTTGTGTGTCGCTTCAAGTACGTCTTCAAGCATGCGTAACTGGATTAATGCATTCTAAAAGCATTCGGTGTACTGAGGAATAGGCTCACGATCTCTTTGCTAAAGAAGGTCCCATTGCTTTATGGATTTTTCATGGAATTGTGGAGGAAGGAAATTCTGCATAAACTTCTTCTTGAAACTCTCCCAGGTAGTGGGACAATCTATACTCTTATGAACCATGGTCCACCAAAGAGATGCTCTACCCACTAAATGATCAGTGACGCACTTGATTTTATCTTTTTCTGCGTATGTTTCCTCATGAAAGTAATCATCAAACTGACTGATGAATGCAAGAACAGTTTTTCCATCTCGAGTGCCATTGAAAGTACGGAATTTGAAATTTCATTTACTTATATTTGTTTCTTTGCGGATGGATTGAGCTTCGAGAGTCGCATCGATGGTACGTCAGATAAGATCTTCAGATTGTGGTTCTTCTTTGTCGGTAGTCGATCTTTGTAAATTAGCCAATTGAACTTGCAATGCTTGCTGAGCTTGTCGTTCTTCATCCAACTGCATCATAATTAAATCCAGCTTTTGCTCCATTGTAGGTTCAGGTAGATCGCCTTCAGCCATTAAATCATCCATATGTGGTTTCGTCATCCTGCAAAACTTCAAAAGACCTCACACTCTCAAAATCCAATTAGCGGGATGAGCGTAGCTCAAGATTGGGTGTACAAGGCTTATATATTTTTGTGTGTGGCTTTCACAATCTTCGTCTTTGGCTATTGCGAGATTTGTAATCTTTGAAAAATCTGCGTTTTGACCTTCTGCATGTGCTGAAACTGGTTCAACAAGTTTGCATATGCGAATAGTACCTTCCAGAGAACAACTTTGCAGTTCGGAGCTTCTGCGCAGGAACAGTCCTTCTAGGAGTTTTGAACACAAGTCAGTTCTGACTTCAGGTGACTTGACTGACTTGCAGAGTTGCAGAACTTATGAAACTTACAGAGTACCAGAACTTGCAGAACTTGAGTGACTTAGAAGACTTGCAAAATTTGTAGACTTTGAAGACTTAGAAGATTAGGGAGCTTAGTAGCTTTAGTAACTAAGCTAATCGAATTTTTGTTTTTAGGACGTCAATATATTGTCGACGGATTCGACGCCGCCAAAAACATATTCATGCCGCCCGTTGCCGAATTTTATGGTACAAGCTCCTTAAAGCTTAATACTAAGCTTAGTAAGCTTATTAAGCTTTTAAGCTTATGGATTTTGAAGACTTATCTCTCTGTTTGTTGACGACTTGAAGAAGAGGATGTAGGAGTGGTCCTCCGCCGTTGCAGGCCGGTCCTTCACGATCAAAGGCTAGAAACAAAGGTTCTTGACCGCCACGAATCCACCCGTATCGACCGTTCGCGATGAGATTGATCGTAGAGCTTGATCGTTCCAGGAGCTCCGCCTTCGCTCAAGATGGGTAGCGATTGGAAGCTCTCAATCTCAGCTTCCATTTGATACCACTGGTGCGCAGATCCGATGCCGTATGCTTGCGTAGTGAATGCCGGAAGGTCCCCAAGAACAAAAGAACTCTACTTTTTGCACAAAACTCAAGGTAAAAAGCATTCACAACATGAACGAGACCAATTGGGTGCAATCTCCCCCCATGCCTTGTGTGAGCGCTCCACAAAGCATGTATTTTATGTATTAATCATCTTCAAGCTCAAATAATAGCCCAAATTACAAAATAGCACGCTTTTGGCTTTTGAGTTTGCTTTAGCACAAAATAGAAATAAAGCTAACGGGCAGGCACCCAAAGAGTCAGGCATACCCAATACAATGTCCAAATACAAATATCATAATCATGCACCCATGCGCATACAAAATAATAAACAAATATCCAATGCCTCAATAAATAGGCGCGACAAAATATAGGCGCCATGCCTAAGGTATGCTCCCATCAAAATATAAGTGATAACTTGAATACTCGCTATCCTCCAATGCTTTCCTCTGCCACTGCTGCTATCTCTACACATCAACTGAAGCATTCACAATCGTTAGTAAATAATACAATTAAACTGACAAAAGTGAATACCTAGCAGTCTTTAGCTATATAAATAAATCAACTGGTTAGAAATCAATCCTAACCTTAATTTATTACGAGTGCGCACTCTAAACTCATAAACGTTTATTAATTTAAAATGTATTTTACGGAATCACCCGCTATGGAATCACCCATGTACACACTAAATTAATGAAACGCCCGAAAAGGATAAGCGTCCCCATCAACTTCTCGCACAAAGAATCCTCTTTATGTATGAGTCCCGGTCAACAAAGTTTATGGAATCCACCATAAAACCTCACGCAATCCACCGTGAGATATGCCTCCTAGAATCAGATCTCCCACCATGTCATCATGTGGGGAGGCAAAAGTCAGCAAGGGTAGAGATTCATCATTTGAGGGGGGATGTTGAGAAATCAAATGATGTATGTCCATAGAGGCTGAATGTATACTCTTAGAGGCTGAATGTGTGCCCAAAAGAGGCTTGCCCATAAAAGGCTTTGTATGGAAGATATGAGAAAAAATGTACTCTCTAAAAGCTCTAGGAAGAGATGTTCAGAATCCCATATGCATAGTGAAGAGAATGGTACTATCCAAAAATTTATAAAGGCATGTACTTGGTTGACGCTCATAACAAGGCAATGGAACTATCAGTTTGAGTCATTGTCAGTGTCATTGTCCATCTTACGCAAGAATGTGTTTATGAGTCCAAGCTAATCTATCTTGGAACCTAATTCACTTGTGTAATAGTTAGTCTATTTAAATCTATGTCATCATGAGTTGTACATTCATCTTCCATCCTCCATATCTTCTACCATGCTCTAGATCCTGTGTTTATCAACAAAGCTAGCACAAAGCCATGATGGGTTCCCAAAATGTTGTTGCATGCTCAAGGGTTTTATGCTAGAAATTATTGGATTCGGTTGCCAAAAGAACCCACAAAGCCACCTCTATTGACCATTTCTCAAGGCCCATCAAAATCCAAAACAAGAGAAATAGAAAGAGACCTAAATGCAACTCTAAGTCAAGGACCAAGATACTTGCGGACATACAAACAGACAAGCTAGTGACCAAGCAACTACTTCTTGAGATGCTTGTATCCATAATTCTAGAAGTGCAACAGCGTGAAGTTCTTGCTAATCCATAAGAGAAACCTATAATGCTTGAGCAGTCATCACTAAGTTAGAAAGAGGACACAAAGCAGTCACTACTTTTGGTGATGCTACTCATGTTGAAATAGAAAGTCCAAGGAAGGTGAATATAGATTCCTCTAGTGTTGACAAGCACCAATCCACAAAAGTTTCTAGTCCTTCAAAACAACCAATGTCTCCCAACAATCAAGAACCTTTGTCATCCAAGCCAAAACAGAATATCTAGCAGCAACAACCTAGTGCAGCTCCTCACTTCACTAAAAAGGATCTAGAAGGGATAACTAAGAAAACATTACAGGATCAAGAACCTCCCTTTGAGAGTGGTCAAGAAAAAATTTGGAAATTTGAAGATTGAGACTACTCTTAATCAGTTTGTGGATCCCAATGTGCAATCATCTTTGATTGAAATGATTGACCAATTGACTACCTCAAGAGTTACTACTTCTGATTTTGAGGTAGAGCCCACATAGTCCCAACCTTTGGCTACAACCAAACCTATCATTTCAGCTAAGGAACAAGCATCTTGTACTTCAATCTCACAATAGAATACTAACTCTAAACCAAAGAGCACAATTAATCCCATGATTCACAAATCTTGTTCTTTCCGACCAGAACCTCTAGTGCATTGAAAGCTAGTTAAGAGATCTCTCATGGAGGCTTTAAAAAATATGGAGCAACAAAAGGATTAATCCAAGGTTATGAGTTTTAGGAAACTACATGAAATACTATTAACTTCACTCACTCATGCATATATCTATGTTGACATTGGAATTCAAATTGCCAAGGATGAAAAGCTCTTAGAAAGGCCTCTAATATGGTCGGAGAAATCACAAATTTATTGATGTCATCTAGCTATTGTGAGAGAATTCATGAAGAAAATGACCAAAGCAAAGCAAGAGAAGCATTGCTTGATTCTTGTGTTCCACCCAGTGGCGGTTGAAAAAAACCTAGGTGTAGTGTAATTCCACCTTCAATTTTGAGATTTCACCTTTTTATTTTGAAGGTTCAATCTACCTTAGGGTTTCTTATAGTTAAAGGTTTTTTATGTTCTTATTGTGGAAATTTGGGTTTTTTAGTGTATATGGAGTTCACATAAATAAATAATTTATAGATAATTTTAAAATCATTAGTTTTTGTATATATATATATGTGTGTGTGTGTGTGTATGTATGTATGTATGTATGTATGCATGCATGCATGCATGTATGCATGCATGCATGCATGCATGTATGTATGTATGTATGTATGTATGTATGTATGTATGCATGCATGCATGCATGCATGCATGTATGTATGTATGTATGCATGCATGCATGAATGCATGCATGTATGTATGTATGTATGTATGTATGTATGTATGTATGTATGTATAAATACATATTATCCTTAACGTTAAGAGTTAAGAGTTAAGAGTATAAAAATGTTATAACTTATTAGAATGCAAATGTTACATTCTAAAAAAAGAGAGAACTACAAGTATAAAAACCACAATTTGCCTCCTAGAGGCTCAAATTGCAAATTGCAATCTTATCTTTTCAATTTCTCTATTCTCTAACTCTCATAAGTCACAACTCACAAGTAAGTACATGTGCTCCTCAACTTGAGTCTTAAGCTCAAACTTTGGTATGTAGTTGCTTCTCTCTTTCTCCCCCTTGTGTTTCTATGGTGGGCATTGCTATAGAATCTGAAGGTGGAGAATGGTAC